>NC_068983.1:141514827-141516080 GCF_001194135.2 Octopus bimaculoides | reverse complement strand
GTAAAACCCAAGAGAGACTTTGCTGTTGATACTTCTTGTGTAGCATCAATTTCAGTGGGGAGGTGTTATATGGACTGTTAGATATGTAATTCGTCTGACGTTCCGTGTGTCATGTGGTTCGTCTGAGTTCATTGTTTCATTGTTGTTGTCTTGTGGGACTGTCGTAGTAAAATGTCATTGATATATATATGGCGGACATGACTTTTGTTTATTCATAACGAACATTGGGTGAGTGCGTTCTTTGTATGTAATTGAACAATAAATGTAATAATTAAATTGTATAACTCGTTATGTTATCTCTGCGAGTCAGTCCGAGGGAAACATAACAGGTGGGGCCTCATGGGCTGATTAATAATGGTACATCTAGTGATGGTGTCACAATAAAAACACTGGTAATTGCGCAACCTGATAATCGCTACCTGATATGAGTGACAATGAATAAACAAAATATTGTGAATAACGGTGGTAATGAAACTGAAGCTAATGATAGTGACAGTGGTACACCCGGTATTCTCAGAGATTCTGGTCAGGTTCCAACCTGTCGATATTCAGAAAGGGACCACCACACACGGTGTGGATGGAGCAAACAAATTAATGCTGTGGTCATTAATGCTGTGTCACTTCGATGGCATGAACTGCTCACTCACTCAATAATAATAATAATAATAATAATAATGCTTTCAAATTTTGATACAAAGCCAGAATTTTAGAGAAGAACAAGTAGATTATATCGATGCAGTATTTCACTGGAATTTATTTTATCGTCATGAAAACAAATCCCACCTCTTGCAGGAATTGAACTCTGAATGTGAAGAGCAGAAAGAAAATCTGTAAAGTATTTTGTAAATTATGCCAATTCACTGCCCTAATAACAACAAAAATAACAACAATAACATTAACAATGTTGTTGTTGTTGTTGGCACTCCGTCGCTTACGACGTCGAGGGTTCCAGTTGATCCGATCAACGGAACAGTCTACTCGTGAAATTAACGTGCAAGTGGCTGAGCACTCCATAAACACGTGTACCCTTAACGTAGTTCTCGGGAATATTCAGCGTGACACAGTGTGACAAGGCTGGCCCTTTTGAATTACAGGTACAACAGAAACAGGAAGGAAGAGTGAGACAAAGTCGTGGTGAAAGAGTACAGCAGGGTTCACCACCATCCCCTGCCGGAGCCTCGTGGAGCTTTAGGTGTTTTCGCTCAATAAACACTCACAACGCCCGGTCTGGGAATCAAAACCGCGATCCTATG
>NC_068983.1:141511110-141514408 GCF_001194135.2 Octopus bimaculoides | reverse complement strand
CAGACAGAGTCCTCTAAAACAATTTTGATCACTAAAAACGTTATGAATTATCAGGATTTTGTTATCAAATATGAAAATAACACCCACCAGAAAAAAAAAAAAAATTCTCTTCCCTTTTCAGTTTCTTTCAAATGTACACTATTGTACTATAATTGAACTTGCGTAGTGTGAGATCTTAAATGACTTTTGAACCCCGAAGACCTGATCACAAATACTGCAGCGATGTCTCATTTCAACATTGGCTCCATTATGAATGATCAAGTTTCATTCAATCCCACGCGTGACTTGTATGTTTTTTGACGGATATTGCATTGCAACCGGCCATCCGGAATGAAACTATGCGTGCCTCACTCACATGGGCTCGGTAGTGCGTTCTCACACCAGCGCAAGTTATGCATACTTTTGTGCATAAAAATCTAAAGAAGGAATGAGAAACACTCGCAAAGCTATTGATATTGATCTCATTTTTGTGAATATTTATCTTCATTTCAGTGTGTTTAACTCCGTCAAGTTCAAACTCTTTAACACCGATCCAAATCGTAGATCTCCACGCTTTCCTGTCTGGTGCAAGTGATTCAAAACTTCTTTAAAACATAATTTAAGATATTTCAAATTTTATTTTAAAGTCTTTGTATCTTTTTCTTGATTACTATTTTTTCTCTTCCCCAGCATAAGTTCATCATAAAACTTTTCTTTGGGAATACGCTCATCGTCCATATTGATGATATGGCCTGTCCATCGTAGTTGATTACTTATAAGAATGACTCGAAATGATGTGATCCTAGCTTCAACAAGAACATCAGTGTCAGAAATAAGTGAGGACTAGCTAATTCTGAGCATTTGATGGAGATATTTCTGGTAAAATCCTTTCAGCATTTTTGACGTGTGTACATTGCTTACGTTTCAGAAGAATTACAAATGTGCAGAAAGAACAAATAAGACATATAACCATGATCCTAGCTTTGATATGGTATTGTGACCAGACTTTAGATTTTAGGCTTCCAAAGTCTTTTACTGCCTTTTGAATACAAGAAGTGACTTCCTCATCCTGGTTCCCATCAACATGTAGGATGCTACCCAGGTACTAAAAAGGACTTACCACTTTAAGCACTGTGCCCTTAACGAGTATGTGAAAGTGTTGAATTGTCCTCCAGGGGTAGGTTGATGTATTGCAGCAGGATGTTTTTCAAATTAATTGTGAGAACAAATATGTCACACGAAAAATCAAAATGCATGAATCAGTTCTGAAAGCCTTGCTCACTGTGACTTTCTAGGTTACAGTTGTCCACGCATAAATGATCAAGTACCAGAGAATTAAAGACCTTGGGTTTAAAGTTCCTTGTAGTCAGATTAAGCATTACCCGAATAGTGGCATTGCATATAGATGCCAACTGTTGAAGTCACGAATGCATTTGAAAGCATAGCTGCAAAATGCATGGGGAAGAGTGTCGGTATTTAGATCAACTCCATTTCCAACCGAAAATGGTTCCAACAGAGTCCCACCAAAGTTAAGTCGAGCCTTCATATTCTTATGGAGAGCCCTGGTCATGTTTATCAACTTTCCAGGACAGCCAACTTTCTTCTGCAACAGTGCATTCCTATTAACCATGTCGAAAACTTTGCAAAGATCCACAAAACACTGGTACATGTCTATATTTTATTTGTTGCATTTCTCTTGTAGCTGCCGAATAATGAAGGTCATATCAACATTATCCCTTAAGATGACCAGAAGCCATATTATGACGCCGATACTGCTCTTGGGACAATGAATTTATCAAGGCGCTCTGAACGATTATGAGAAAGCACCTTTCTAATAACTAACATCAAATATATTTCATGAAAATTTTCGCATAAGTATTTGGGGACAATTTTATATAGGGAAATGAGAATAGCATCAGCCTAGTTTTGAGGCACTTCCTTTTTTCTCCTGTAGTTTACAAGTAAGGAATGAAATATTTCCGTCAACCTTTCCCCTCCAAACTTCAAAATTTCCAAGCTAATCCATCAATACTCGGTGTTTATTATTATTGTACACTTTTGCAGCTGCTGTATTGGTTCTCAAGAGAGTTTTTGACAACAGGAAGGCCTACTATTTCCTCAATTATTATCATATTTATATTTGATCATTTATTGGGATCAAAATAGCCTTGCACCCATCATTTTTGCATGAATGTGACATCAGTAAAGTGCTGCTGGCTATCAATAGATCACATTGGAGCTATATACGTTAATTTAAGGCCAAAAAGATCTCTTGTACAAAAAAAGAAGGCTTTTGTATAATTAAGGTTTATAGAATCTCGCATCTTTTGCTTTTTGGTGACGCCACTTATCTTTTTTTTTTCTGAAACTACACTGAATTTTTAATTTAATAGATTTATGTCTCATGTCTTGGTTAGAATTATATGACTTAAATTTTTTTTGTTTAGTTGTTGCTTTTCATGAAGACGATTAGTAATTTCTAAGTCACTGTCAATAAGACAATCTGCTACTTTCATAGATCTGTAGCTCAAAGTGAGAGATACTGCATTATAGACTTGTGATTTGAAATTTTCCCACGGGTTTTCTAGTTCAACGTCTTATTGCATCACGAGAATATTGCAGTAAAGTGGAGGAACGAAAGTTTGCTATATTAATTCTCCTTAGTTTACCAGAGCCTCCCTTTATAAGTTTGGACTGAATTGAAAAATTAAACTTCCATCGCCTATGGTCTCTCCAGAATCCTACCTCTCTCATAGCTCGGACACTGCGGAATCCTTCAAATATGGTTACCAAGACATAAGGTACCAGTTCTTAGATCTTGGACACATTCACTGAATGAAAATCCTTGCTATCATACATATACAAGTGCGCACACGTACTTGTGTGTGGTTGTGTGTATGTTGAATATTTTGTATAAAATCATTTTTGTGCTTCTATGTTTGCACTGGAACCCATGATTATAAATAGAAGACAACTTTCAATATATATTCAGAATATATTATACATGTTAAATGTACAAGCACGTTCGTTGTTCATTAAAATTTGGAACGATAACAACGATTAGTTAGTCGGTAAATAAAATCCATCAAATTATTCTAAATATAGGTGCCGTAGTTTTTAACTAAGTTCATGTACCAAAAGGTAATTCATACTCAACCCACACAAGATGGATATTTTACGAGGCTCTGTGATATTCAACCTAAGTATAACAGTTATAGGCGCAGGAGTGGCTGTGTGGTAAGTAGCTTGCTTACCAACCACATGGTTCCGGGTTCAGTCCCACTGTGTGGCACCTTGGGCAAGTGTCTTCTACTATAGC
>NC_068983.1:141501417-141511100 GCF_001194135.2 Octopus bimaculoides | reverse complement strand
GTGTGGCACCTTGGGCAAGTGTCTTCTACTATAGCCTCGGGCCAACCAAAGCCTTATGAGTGGATTTGGTAGACGGAAACAGAAAGAAGCCCGTCGTATATATGTATGTACATGTATGTGTATGTGTGTGTATGTTTTTGTGTGTGTATGTATTTGTGTGTCTGTTTGTCCTCCAACAACGCTTGACAACCGATGCTGGTGTGTTTACGTCCCCGTAATCTAGCAGTTCAGCAAAAGAGAACGATAGAATAAGTACTAGGCTTCCGAAGAATAAGTCCTGGGGTCGATTTGTTCGACTAAATTAAGTCTCATTGAAGGTTGTTTCCACTATCTAAGAAAATCAATTAAATAGCCCTCAAATGTTAACTTACTGTATACGCTAATCATATTCAGTGATACTTGATCCATCAAACATAAAGTTTCTATCTCTTAAGCGTATTAGATAAGGAAATGGAGTAATTCTTGTTCACATATTGATAAGCTTCACAAGTATATTCCATACCTCAAATATTAAGATATTCTTAAAGAATTCAAACACCTTTTGTAGTGAAATTCTGACTTACCGATTACTTGAAAATATTCCATATAGGGACATACACTTGGTCTCAAAGTGACAGTAGCAGCGTTGACATCATATAGTTGACATTTTTTCACGAGTTCATCGAAGTTCAATGATTTACATTTTTTATTCTTGAGACATTTGCGAGCACATAGTTCCACATGTTTTTCAGTGGATTCGTCCAGAGGTTTGCCTGGTATGTAAGCCTCCGTTACCCGAAAGAACTTGAGCAGAACTGAAATATAGAAGAGCATATATAAATATACACATACGTGGGTTTTGTTTCTGCGTGTCTATATGTATATGCGCATGCGTGTATGTATGTATGCATGTAAATATATATATATACATAAAAATACATACACATGTATATATGTTGATATTTACACACACATGCACACACACACACGCGCGCACACACACACACACACATGGTGGTTGGCAATGGCCTTCGTAAGGCTGTCAGAAAAAGGCATTTTAGCTGAAAATTTGTACGGTAAACAGTTAAATATCAAGCGTATAATCACCATCAATATAACCTTCAATTAAGGCCCTACTGTTTTTAAACGTAAAGTAAGCTGGCAAAACCAGTTTACATTTAGCAGTTTCATGACAACGAAATTGAACATCAAACTTCTAGTATCTTAAGTGTTTTGTTTCTTTCTATATTGCCCTATAGAACGTATATATAGTATATCTAAAAAAAAACATTTATACACCAATACACACATACGCGTGCGCACACTCTTACATACATATGGGCGAAATAAAAATCAAACTCAGTTTGTGTTAGGTTGCTGTTCAAGGAATGGCGGAAAATAATGAAATATCTTTTACGTTCCGAATATTGACACTTCTGAAAGAGAGGAAAGACAAGGAGAGAAAAGAACAATGGAGGAATAGAAACCCATGTGACACACACACACACACACACACACACATTTATAAGAACACAAGTGAGTCTAAAACTCACAACAGCTGTTTCAGCAGCAAATTTTTTAATGATGAATAATGCGATTACCACAATTGCACCATTAGAAAAATACGCTATCATCAGCTGATTTGAAACATAGATTAGTGGTAATAATTTAAAACATCAACATGTATATTTTTTTATTCACCAACAAAAAAATATGCTTCTGAATCATCTATTGTGAATTTTAAAACTTTAACTTGTATTATTTTTTTATTCAAATACCACGCTTGGAACCATCTTAAGATTGGATCTACGACTTGCGTTGGATCAGGAATCTACGTGTGTATGTTTATACATATTCACGTATATTGATGTACATATGCATATGACTGATATGTGTACGTATGTGTGAGGCTCGACCCTTCCCCGGCGTCCTGAATGTTAAAATATCTAGATTTTAATGATTGCTACAACTGATTGATTATCTATCTATCTATCTATCTATCTATCTATCTATCTATCTATCTATCTATCTATCTATCTATCTATCTATCTATCTATCTATCTATGTGAATGGACGGTAGAAAAATCGACTCCAAGTAAATAGGCTTTTTTGTCTAGAAAAACGTTTTATTTGTGAAAGAGATGTCTAAAACCATCTCCTTCAACCCCAATAAATCTTGTAATAGGAAATCACTCCACTTGGAGTAAATTTCCAAAACTTTCAAAAATTAAATATTAATTTTGAAGAATTAGGAACCTTCTAGTATTTTAGCTAATTGTGGCTCAAATTCTTGCGCAGCTTTTATATTACTTGATCCACATTCGCTATGCAGTTTGATACTATGGAAAAAGCTTCAGCTTAAAAACTTTTGAAATCACCCTTTACTGTCTGTAAATTGTAAAGATGAATCGTTTGCAATGGAATAACTTGTAAGGTTGGCTAAAAACTATAGATACGTTGAATAGTACAGTATAGCAAAACATTACTAAGGGTTTAATGTTCGTTCTCGCAATCACGAAATTTTAAATGTGTAAACTGGTTTTACTATCTTGCTTTACGATGTATTGGTGGATATTTATTGATAGTAGAGAGTTGCAGACGAAGACTCCAAAATAAGATGAAATATACGTGCATTTGTTCTCCCTTTTTTATGTTCGTAAACATCGTGTATTATAAGCACCCAAACAGATCTATCTATCTATCTATCTATCTATCTATCTATCTATCTATCTATCTATCTATCTCTCTCTCTCTCTCTCTCTCTCTCTCTCTCTCTATCTATCTATCTATCTATCTATCTGTCTGTCTGTCTGTCTGTCTGTCTGTCTGTCTGTCTAACTGTCTGTCTGTTTGTCTGTCTGTCTGTCTGTCTGTCTGTCTCTTTCCGTATGTGTGTGTGTATATGTTTGTGGTGTGTGTGTGTGCGTGGTGCATGTGTGTATGATACGGGTGTGTGTGTACGGTACGAGTGTGTGTGTGTGTGTGTGTGCGTATTTGGTGTGTGCTTATATATGCACACATCATTACAAGTAAATATGCATGAATATGTGTCTCAGTGTGTGTTAGCGTGTGTAAGTGAGCGCTAGCTGTTATTTACAAGCAATGTGTCTTCGGAATATGTTGTATTTTTACAGTAACCCAATCTAAGCATAAAAACACGATATTCTGTCGTCTTCCTAACATTCTTGTCCTCTTCCTTCCACTGAACAATTTCAGAGATATTTCTTTGATATTATTAACATTATTTACATTTGACGGACATTTGTCCTCATCTTGTTTGTTGTTAACATAACGTTTCAGCTGATATACCCTCCGGCCTTCATCAGATGTCTTGGGGAAATTTCGAACCTGGGTTCTCAATTTCCCCTAGACACCTGATGAAGGCCGGAGGGTATATCAGCTGAAATGTTGTGTTAACAACAAACAAGATGAGGACAAATATCCGTCAAATGTAAAAAATGTAAATAATGTACATAGTTCCTCATCTCTTGAATATAGAACTGTATTTCTTTGATGTTTTAAATTGAGTGCTTCAATGTCAAAATAATTGTTTTCCACGGAGCTACGTACAATTACAATTGCAGCGTGGAAGATGTTTGTAAGTCATTCAAGAACACACAAAGACCGTTAGTTTCACTTCAACATTTAAATGAAACTAACGGTTTTTGTGTGTTCTTGAATGGCTTATAAACACCTTCCACGCTGCAATTGTTTTTGTTTCAGCGCACGATCTCAGATCAAATCACTTGTCATGCAAGTACATCTCTGTTTACAATTAGTTTCTAGGATTTAATTTTAAAATATATATGAAAACATAAAAAAAGTATAGAATCATGTTATAGACATACCTGGCTCTAAGAAAGTTGGATCAATAATAGGCAGAGCTATATTTAAAATGGAATAAAAATAGTAATTCGTAAATTTGATCAGCAGACATTGAAAAGGAAATACAAAGGAAATGTAACTAAATTTCATGTATGTGCGTTGAATTTTCGTAATGGAATTTCAATATTTAGAATTGTTTCTTTTTTATTTGATTTTTGACGAATTTTAGATTAGATATCACCTCTACAACTTAAATATGCTGCATTTCATTAGGCTCACATAATTATATCAACTCAACTCAGAATTTCTTGGTGCCATTTTATGTCTGCTGAACTGATACATTTAAGAATCCATTGTTCTCATTAAGCACAATGTGAAATTGCTGATGATGTGAAAAGGATCTACAACACGTGAGATTTAACGCTTCTAATGATTCAATTAAATTTATAGCTTTTACTGTTTATAGCGTTAGGCCGTTCAGACTTTTAACCCATTCGTGCCCATGATACTTTTTTTTAAGATTCTAAAAATAATTATTACGATTCGGAGGTAATCGCTGCTTCTGAGGCCTAGTTGGAAGTCCAACATTCCGAGTTCCAAGTTCCAGGATTTCAGGGCATCGCGAAAGGGTAGAGCTGTTACATCTACGGGTGGTGGTAAGACAACTATTTAGGAGGAGTTTTGCAAAAAAATCATGATGGTATTCAATACATTTTTCTCATTTTTTGCAGATTTAACGTACGATAGCAACTCCTATAGTGGATTCTAGTAAAATTGAAGCACGGTCTGTCATGAAGTTCCTCTTTTTGCAAGGCAAAGAATCAGCGGAAATCCATGGTGAGATGAAGACAGTCTTGAAAGATGGCTGTCCAGTTTATTCCACAGTGAAAATCTGAGTGTCAAGGTATTCGGACTGGTCATTTCGAAGTTACAGATGAACCCCTGTCAGGACGGTCAACTTTCGAGACCACAGAGGACAAAGCCGACACTGTGCTCTTCATGATTCTCGAGGACCGCTGGATTTCAGCTAAAGTCAGAGCTGATATTCTGGGGAATTTTCCGCGAAATAGTTGATCACATCATTCACAACATTTTTGATATGAGAAAACTTTCTGCAAAATGGGTGCCGAAATACCTAAACGCAGATTAGAAGTGCATCAGAGTATTGACATCAAAGGCGATTTTGGACCGGTTTGCAGCGGAAGAGGATGATTTTATGGCTCTTTTAGTCACCATGGTTAAAACTTGCATTCATTATTATGATCTTCAGACCAAGCAGCAATCGACAGAGTGGCGCCACAGCGGTTCACCGCGTCCCTAAAATTTCCGACTCGGAAGTCAGCTGGAAAGATTCTGGCTTCAATGTTCTGGAACAAAGACGGAGTACCCCTCATAAAATACTTGCCAAAGTGTCGCACCATCAGCACAGAATATTACTTGTCACTGTTGGACGAACTGTGTGAAGCTGTAAAGCAGAAACGATGTGGAAAGCTGAGTCGTGGTATCCTGTTTTTGCAGGACAGTGCATCAGTACACACAGCACATAAGATTCTACAGAAAACACGCGACTTTGGCTTCGAATTGGTAGACCATCAAACTTACTTTCCTGACTTGGCTCCCTTCGACTATCAAATCTTTCCGTAATATATTTCAAGGGAACGAAATTTCACTCCGATTCGGAGGTAATCACTGCTTCTGAGGCCTGGCTGGAGGCCCAACATTCCGAGTTCTTTTACAGGGTTTAGAGAAACTGAAGAACCGCTGCAATAAGTGTGTGAATCTGAGAATGGAATACGTTCAATAAAATCGTAGTTAACTGATCTACCTGTACTTTCTTTTACCCAAAGCCAGGAACATTTCAGTACCCCTTCTATTGTTTCACTATTTTCTTACAGAAATATATTGAGTTAGTCTAACGAAGGAAGAGATTTTGAAATAGTACAGCTGGATTTTGTTGAGGAACACTTTTGTCTCATCTTTCGATAATGTGTGAAAACCTGAAAACCTTGCGGGGAAGAACACTAAATTTCATATATTTTTAATTAAAACATTATGGCAATAAGTAGTATTCATATCTAGCCTATAATTATATATAGAGTAAATAACTTTTATAAGGTCAAATAGATCTGAAAAGGGGATTTTGTTTGGGTATAGCATGCTTTGAAAGTCTGGTCTTTAGATAAGAGCCACGTTTTATAGGACTCTATTGATTCTGTTTTCTATGGCTATTGTGTAGAAGAGAAAATGAATTGCACTGGTAAACATTTTTGTATTGAATACTTTATTTCTTTTTACATAAATGACAACTATGTAAACAACATAAAGTATTCTGTTTGTATTTTCTTCATTTTTGTATGGCTCTTTTCGAAAAAAAATCAAAAGGATGCATAAAATGCAATGTTATATGTTCCTACAAATGGCATTCAAATGATGTATAAAAAACTGATTCCTTGATAATAAACATATTTGGGCCGTTAAAGGATTACCAGTTAGTTGTGAAACTATTAAATAAGCCAGCTTAATTCTATGGTCTGTATTACTTCCTTTCCACACTTTGTTATGAAAGTAAATGTGTTTTTGCTATGTCATTAAATTGATAATTGAACTTAGATACAATAATTACTCCAAATATTGAATTGGTAGATTGAAGTAAGCACACAACCTATCTACAGTTGGTTTGAATCGATACATCTTTGCATCGATTAACAATCCATTTGATGAACTGTCAAATTGGATATTCTTTATAAGAATATATTAGACTAGCATTCACAGGAAGATATTAGACTTAGGAATATTCACGAACATTTTAATCCACCTACATTGCTAGTAAGCATCTAAGACATGTAAAATTAATTTGAAGCTAAATGCTATGACATTTTCCGACCAATAGTTTATCAAATGATTCTTTTCAACTTTTAAAATTAATAAACTAAAATATAATAAGCGAGCTTACGTGGTGGCTGTTCTGCTTCTGAAAGAAAGAAAAATGATGCTGCTATAAAAAAAAATATTAAACAGATTTGTTCCAATGTTGGCATATATTATACAAGAAGCATTCTAAATATGTTACAACTATTTGTTCTGATCTCTCTTTTTTTCACACTCTCCCTTTCCCTCTCTTTTGCTAGAAAGTTGGTTCGTATTAAGGTAGAAAAGACTCGTAAATATATAACAGGGTTATGAAGATTCCATTTCACTTTTAGTTGCAACATTCTTTTAATAACAATATAGAAGCAATATAGAAAAAATAAAATGTCAAAAATGTTTATCGGTTATATCCGTTGGCGATCATTACATTTGTTCAAAAGGTATCTCAGAAACTGTTCTCGTTGTGTGAAATGAGGCATGTTAACAATGTGCCACGTCAACAGCTTTTGAGCTTATTATATCTCGGTATTTAGATAAAATCAAATTTGGTGTTTAGATAAGAACCACGGTTTCTAACGTTCCAATTGATCTAGTTGCTACTAGCTTACATCTTGAGTTAAACTTGTTCTCATACATGTATTTTGAAAGTGATCGATTGAAATAATTCCTCTTTATTTGTAGTACTGATGGGTTCTGGAAAATGCCTCGATAGCAGATGATCATTTACGAAAGTTGTAGGATAATAGATATAGTTAAAAGAACTTTAATAAAGCTATGAAGCTGACTTTGTTTCTAAGCATAGCAGTTAGTTTGCTCTCACTTTCTAATCTAAAGGAGCTATTTTAATAGACCCCGTGACATAATTGTATGAAAGCGACATCAAATGACAATTGAAATGAAACTTAAAATGTAACTGTTTCGATATAGCTGTTAACGTATTAATTTTTCAACAAATTAGATATTAATCTTAACTAATTTTTGTTAAAAATCCTTAAAGAAATATTCAAAATATTCTTGATTGGTAGTTGATCCCGTAATTTGTGGTATTGTGAAATGAAACTTGCTTATTGCTCTTATTAAATACATTTAATCGATGAGCTGTATTGTTTTCCGGTAATGTAGATTTGAAAAGATGTATTAAACAAACATCTCGCCATAAACTGTATATGCATTTATAATTCTTTTCTACTCTAGGCACAAGGCCCGAAATTTTTGGGAAGAGGCCAGTCGATTAGATCGACCACATTACGCAAATGGTACTTAATTTAATATGCATTTATAATTAATATAGCATCTTTATACTTACTTTTGCATTCCTTTCCCACACGTACAAATCCAGACGGACATTTGCATGTGCGTCTACCGGATTCGACGACACAGCTAGATCCTTTTGGGCATGTAGCTTTCGTCTTATATTTTCCATTGCCGAGACATATGATGGTTCGTGAACAATCGTTTGACGAAACAGTTGTGTATGCCTGTTCAAAAATTAGAAAATCAAAAGTTTTCCTTATTGGTATCATATTACATTGATGCTGATTTTACCTCATCATATCTCTTATTTTTTACTTGATTCAGTTAATAGACTGCGGCTTTGCTGAGGCACCGATTTGAGGAATTTTTTAGACGAACTAATCGACCCCAGTATTTATTTAAAAAAAAAATCCTGATGCTTATTTTATTGGTCTGTTTTACCGATCGGCCAAGTTACGGGACTTAAAACATACCAGTACCTGTTGTCAAGCGGTGTGAAGGACAGGCATAGACACAAAGACACACATAAAGATACGCACAAGCACAAAGACACACACAGATACAATTACACACACACAGCACAAAGAAACACACACACACACACACACACACACACACACACACACACACACACACACACACACAAACACAAACATATATATGACAGACTTTCTGTTTACGTCTACCAAATCCAGTCTCAAGGTTTTGTTCGGCCCGAGACTATAGTAGAATGCATTATGTTGAAGATTATTTTTAGCTGTTGTAGCTGTTTAGTCATAGGTCAACTTTAAAAAAAAATATTTACGATCAATTTGTGTATTCTACTCTATCTTATTTCATGACAAAGTAAATGGCAAACCATACCGATCCTCATCTTTTCCAGTCGCCCACCCAATTACACATTATTTCCCTCCGGATTCTTCATTTCCGGCATTATACGAGCAATGTCTTTTTATGAGTGGTTTCTGTCAAGATTTTCATAATTCACCACATTTAACAAACTGTAGTCTGTCTATCGAGTCAAGATTTTATATATATATATAATTTAAATAATAAGGGTGATAAATTAGATATTAATTTAATTAATATCAATTAAAAACCAATGGCCTAGCTAGCATAAAGAAAATTCTGAAAATTCAGAAAAATTATATTACATACATATAAGAAGGGATGACCACTAAGTAGACATCCATTATGCTAGAAATAGACCATCTACGGTCAAACCACAAAAGAAAAGAATGTTCTTTTGGGAAATTTAGCACAAACCCAAGTGGGAGAAAGAATACATAAAAATCCAAATGGGAGAAAGAATACATAAATCCATCTTGACATAGCCGAGTCTATCAGGCTAGTAATTGATTCTAGACAAAAGTTCTAACTGTCTCAGATTTTATTGTCTACCAGTAGTAGTAAAATGACCTGATACTACTCTGACCAGGGAAACCTTTATAATCTAATACATTTATAGCCTTGTCCATGCATACTGCTTACACCTTCCCTTTCTTTAGAAGTAATTGTCCCTTATGCTATCACCACTAGATAAGAAACAATAAAATCTGAGACAGTTAGAACTTTTGTCTAGAATCAATTACTAGCCTGATAGACTCGGCTATGTCAAGATGGATTTATGTATTCTTCCTCCCACTTGGATTTGAAATGTTGCCACAACTATAATATGTCTATTCTACTGTAATTTTCTGCATTCTCGTGCAGCTGAAGATTGCTCTTCATATTGTATTTAATGTAATGATCGCATT
>NC_068983.1:141497123-141499664 GCF_001194135.2 Octopus bimaculoides | reverse complement strand
GCATCTTATTACATAAATAAGGTTTTCTAAGGTTATATATATATATATATTAGGAGTAAATGTAAGTATAAGCAGGTTATGCACGTCGATATAAAAAAATATCAAATACATTTGTAAATTGATTCCATCATCGGATAATACCAGCCTCCGTCTTCGGGGAAGAATTTTACATTCGGGGTGCTGACAGAAAGGAGATTAAAGATTCAATTTCCTCTCTGCCAACACCTCGAAAATAAAATTTCTTCCTTAAAGACGGAGGTTAGTATTATCCGATGATGGAATCAATTTACAATCATTATTTTGGACTACCAAGCCTCCAGAAACAGCTGTTGGACTCGCAAAACTCTTATTCAGTCCACTGGATTCCTGTTATCGTTTGTATTCTGTGTAAGTTGGACCTTGTTGTATGTAAACATATGTACATTTGTAGTATTAAATGTATTTAATTTAATACTTTTTGTGTATCGACTTACTTAACTTGCTTATACTTACATTTACTCCTCTACATGCTCAAGTTTAAATCCTTTGAGCACTACGAAGTGAATCCCATACGGAAAATATCAGTCTCTCATCTATCTATATATATGTACGTGTGCATGTGTGTGTGTGTGTGTGTGTGTGATGTATGCGAAATTAGAATATAAATATATACAGGGTTGGCAAAAAGCCACCCGAGAGTAACTCGAAACCCCACAAATACTTAATATTCAATTTTATATTTTATTTATTCATTCCGATTATGAATGTTTAATGATTAATGTTGTGAACTAAAATCCTCGTTTTTCAACATTTGTCTATTTATTAGCGAAGTCTCATGTAAAATAATTTTTTGTTTTAATCTTGGAATTAAATAGTTTTGATTTACTGTCAGGTGAGTTTTGGCCAACCCTGTATATTTGAGCTTATTTAACTTTTCCATAGAAAACTGTAAACTAACCTTCATATACATTCCTTTATACATGCAACCACATTTTGATTTAGGTACACATTCATTGCCGCTAAGAATATAGTTCGGCTTGCATACACATCCATCACTATAATATGAAAAGGGTACAGGATTTCTGTTGAAGCAAGTTGGTTGGTTGGCGGCTATTTTAACTTTGTACATCATGTTTTTGCCTCTCGAACAATCCAAACCTAAATTTAAAATGACAAAGGATAATGATGATAAAAATGAGGAGAGTGCGAGGAAAAAGGAAGAGATGGTGGAGGGTAAGGCAACAGTTAGATATGAGAAAATGACGATGAAGGTATTTGTCATAGTGATGATGAAGTTGATAATTTTCTGAAATTTCATTTGTCTACAATGCTATACTTTGGAAAATGAAGAAAAGTAAAATAACGTGAATTTTCATAAATTTTGGAGGAAATTACGGATAAATCATACTGTTACTGAAATATTTCGAATAATAATGAACAAACGAATGGTTGAAAAGGAAAAATAATTTAGAAGAAAATTAAGCATTTCCAAATATTTACTTACGGCATCCAAGAACTCCTCTCCAGTTAACTAAGACACCAGCATCTTCACATGCACCAACGAGAGCTTCGTAGGCTCGGCAGGTAACTTCTTTGAGTGTCTTAGATACAGTTTTATAAGCACAAGCATCAATCTTGCAAGACTGAAAATATTGTTGTGCTACATTAATGCCTAATTTCGTCAGACATTTTTTAAAAATACCGCTGAAATCTTTCATATAGTCACAAACTTTGGTTACTGATTTAGAACATGTAGTACTGGGATCTGTAACTTCGCACCTGAAAAATAAAGATAAAGAAAAGATATTTTCAAGAAATTACCGGCGTCAAGTGCTGGAAACATGATGATTTCTGACAAATCCAAAATGTTATAAATGTTTAAAATATACTATAGTGCTAATGTGTTTTCTTATTTCCCTGTCCATTAATGCCAGAAGGAGAGACGAATAAAGGAAATTAATACACTTGTATGGCTCATAAGAAGCTTGCAGCTCGATGGTGGCATACATATATATATAGCTTACAGAGACTGGCTAAACATTTATAAAACCATTACAGTTTATTTATTGTACTAAATATTGCCTAAACGTACAGATTTTTCTAATTTTCTTATTTTATCGCATTTTTAAATATTAGGATACGTTTTTTGAAATCACAAGACCTGAAGAGTGGTATTTATCTTAATCGATTCATTGCAGATTGACCAGATCTTTCCCACTTTTATGTGGCTATGAAACGCGCGTATTCTTTTATTCACTTTCATTTTTTAAAATTTATTAAACTGATCTAAATTTTTAGTCTAATATTTTATAGATTTTATGGATTACAAATTTTCTCTTGAATTTTTTAGATTTTTAAATTAGTATTTTGTATAGTACGCTTTTTTATGGTGTCTGATCTCCATAAAGAGTGGTGGTTCTTCTCTAAATTATTAATATATTTTCATTATATAATTCAATTTGATATTATTAAATTGTATATCCTTGTAAGTTCGGATTTTGTAATTCCCTAACATTATAATACACACACACACACACATATATATACATTTACAATACACAC
>NC_068983.1:141493499-141497008 GCF_001194135.2 Octopus bimaculoides | reverse complement strand
TATATATATATATATATATATATATATATATATATATATATATATATATGTGTGTGTGTGTGTGTGTGTGTGTTTGTATGTATGTAAATATGTGTCTGAATGTGTGTGTGTGTATGTATATGTATGTAGGTATGTATATATATATATATATGTTTGTATATTTGTATATGTATACACACACCATATATATATATATATATATATATGGAGTGATTGAGTGAGAGTTATGGTTAGATAAACAGACAGACAGACAGACAGACAGACAGACAGACAGACAGATAGATAGATAGATAGATAGATAGATAGGTAGAATTTAAATATAGAGACAGATGGTATAGATAAATTTGGAAAGATTCAAATTTGATACTAACTTTTTGCTAGGTTTATTGCTGTCGTCGATAATTGCATAGCTTTTACCAATAAGAGAATATTTGTTTCTTTTCCTTGTTACGTCAACGCCGGCCTTTGTACGCCAGTCATCTTTCTTACGATTGCAATCACCACAGATACCTGACAATTTCCCACTATAAACACGTGGTACTTTGACAATAACACGATGGTTACCATCAAACTTCACCTGAAGCCCGAATGATGTGGTTGCTATAACCCATCCAGCAGAATTGAAAACCGTGAATCCCATGTACGTAATCAGTGGCATTTCTAATAGTTGATTGTTGACCTAGAATTTAACAAAATGAAGAATATATTATGTGCTAATTACATTTGTCTCTTCCAGGCATTTTTAAATCTTAACATGCACGCCAAGTAAATCAAGAGTATAATGGTACAAAATATGGCAGATTTGAAAGTGCGCGATTTGTCATCATACACATATGCTCGCATGAGTGCATAGTGCTGTCTAGTCTGATGCGATTGAGTTTTTCTGAATATATTTGAGTTTTTCATTTGATAAGTGCAGTAGATATAATAATTTATTCAATATTCTATGAGAAATTTTCCACTTAATTTGTTTGTGCCTTCGGTTAAAATAATAGCAAAATTATATTTTCTCTTTTCCATTGTTCTCTTTTCGAGAAGTTGAGGTTCTTTATAAACAATATAGTAACGGTTGCAAACTGAGTTTTCAGTATATAGAAACAATATATTTCTAGATCTCTCAGAGAGATTTATGCAGTAGCAGCACGATAAAGTGATAGTATGTTGTCAACTTAATGTGACAGTCTCATAAAAGGGAAAAATGCTACTGTTATTTCGCTCTAAGAAATGTGTCAAGTCCAACAGGAAACTGTATTTCCTAGGGCTAAATAACAGTAGCATTCTTCCCTTTTATGGGACTGTCACATTAAGTGGACAACTTGCAATAACTTTGAGTTTTCAGTGTTCTACATAATTTGCTTTTAGTGTTTTATTCATTACAAATTTACTAAGTTATTGTTTTCGTATTTTAAAAGTATCAATCATTTTTATTTGCTCAAATTTTAAATATAAATGCAATTGTTCAAACAATTAAATGACTCTGTCATTATTTGTATGGATTAGTAACGTTGTAAATATGGACAGGCACATCTGTTTCAAAAGCAGCTTATTGTTTAAAAAATCTGGTTTGTTCCTGTGCAAATCTAAGAGCTTAGAGTCGAACCATTTTTATAATTTATGAATTCATCCGAAAATGGACGTTATGTCTTAATTTAAATTCGTCCTGTTTGAAACCTTACCAAATATTCAAACGCTTTCCATTGTTATTTATTTAATCTATGATGCAAAAAATTATTTTCATGTAAGAAATGCACATAGAAAGATTGGCCAAGCGTGAAAGTTATAACCGAAATGTTTATAGTTCGTACCGTACCGAATGATAATTAAAGACACAACATCATAAATATTCTAATGATTTAAATCAGTTAACTGTATGCTGGTGAAAGGGTAAATGACAGCTATGCAATATTGTGTACAATTGCGCGCACACACACACACACACACACAATTACTATAAACTGCTAGGTACAATGAGATACCATAATGGAAAAATTCAATCGTCACTAATTGTGATTAAGGGTTCTGACGCACTTGAACGTCTAGAAATAAGAGTTAGAATACTCTTAATGCTGAAGGAAGAGTGTATGGCCACTCGAAAATCCGCAAACTAGACGTCTAGTTTTACCTATTCTGTTAGCATCGTCAGTGAGGACTACTCGAACGGCACATATTCGGCTAATTTCGCCTGTCAACATATATGTATTTTCCATAAAAATTTATGGATGATTTAAAGGACTGTGGTGTACACAAAAAATTAGCATAAACAGATAGTCGCAGTGAGATACCATAAAGGAAAAATTAGTTAGAATACTCATAAAGGTGTAGGAAGAGCGAAGAAGCATACACACATGCTGACAGGGGAGGTAACCGTCCCATGCTGGTTCGTAAGTCCCCAGTCTAGACGTCTAGTTTTACCTATTCTATGGGCATCGTCAGTGAACGGCACATGTTCAACTAATTCCTCCTGTCAGTATATATGTATTTACCACACAAACATATGTGCGTGTGTGTACGATTGGCTAGTAGTATGTTCACATTTCATTTAAATGAAACAGGGATGAAATAATCGACCTTCATGTTCACAGCATTGCTGTCGTTACCAGCGGTTCAATGAGGGCAACTCATTCAGGTGCCTCTTTATTATCACATTGAGCCAGAAAACATGACGAAGAACAAGCAGTTGACATGAAGTTTTATGCTCTAAATCACACCCTGATTTAGAAGGCACTGTCAGATCCGGAGCCCCCTTCGGACATTTGGGCAATTTCCTATATTCTCATAACGATTTTGATGTCTTATCACTAGGAAATGTGTGTAGGGTCGAGAAAGTAGGTCTGATGATATGATTTTAACTTGTTCTCTCTTACTAAGAGATCCGTGTGTTAGTCTTGCATCGGCTACGTTATTGCCAAACTGGTAGACGAACTGTGTATAGTGTTATAATTAAGTGTATGTGAAGGGCACAGACACAGTCTAAAAGTCGAGATGAAAAATACAATGAAATATATAATTGACAAGAATTTCGTTTACTGACAGGGCTGGATTCATATAATGATGCGATATTCAGATAATGTTCTAGTTAAATAATGTTCCAGCGGAAGACACTTATGTATCACTGGTTTTCTTACTGATTTATTTACTCTTCGACAAATGAGTGTGTGGTTACAACTTACCGCAATTTTTCGTCTTGGATACAGACGAAGTGTAACACCATTTATTTTGATATCAACCAAGCGAGTGTAGGAAACCCTGTTGTTGCCACGATGTTCGTTTTTCACTTCGACATTGAACTTGGGTAATAGGGTTCCATTTATTGTTGATGTAAGTGTATATTTACACGATCCCATGAAATGAATCATCTGACCATCAAATGTCCTATAATGAGGATCACCTGATGCTCGACATTCACATGCTGAAAAATTTGCAAAGACAGTTTGAAATGTGTTTTAAACATAATCGAAATATATTGTTGCATGTATTTACACACACACACACACACACACACACACACA
>NC_068983.1:141492676-141493489 GCF_001194135.2 Octopus bimaculoides | reverse complement strand
TACACACACACACACACACACACACACACACGGAGAAAAACACACAGGAAAAAACAACAACAAGAGGACGTGGTGCATGCAAAGTATTAATAAGACGTTCAGAGAAGGAAAGAAAGGGTGTTTTACGTTTTGAGCAAAGTTCTTCTTCAGAAGCAGGAGACAGAAGAAAGTTCAAGAGAAATTACTAACATCTAGTAGTAAAAATATTTAGCATAGCTCTAAAAACTAAAAGATAGTTCTCATGTTGTACTAAAGAGTTCAATAGCCACAAAGATCTGTCGAGTTAAGTAAACGATTAGTGTCAACAGTTTTCAAGCTATCTCTAAAATATTTAGATAATGATGTGGGATGTTGGTGAGATGCATTAATTAATCTTGCAACGTTTTAGTCACAGATCTCCTGAGGGATTAATATGTAAATAAAGTTACAGTCATATATTTGATAAACATATAATAATAATAATAATAATAATAATAATAATAATAATAATAATAATAATATGCTATGGAAAAACAGTCAGCCACCTTCTATATATGGATGACCTAAAATTATATGCAAAAAACGACAAAGAGCTAGAAACACTACTACAGACAGTACACGGCTTTACCAAGGAAATAGAAATGAAATTCGGATTAGAAAAATGTGCCAAAGCAACCCTGAAAAGAGGAAAATTAGTTAAAAGTAGCAATATAACACTAGATAAAGCCAATGAAATAAGAGAACTAGACGAAAGCCAACCATATAAGTATTTAGGAGTCAATGAACTAGATAGGATACAACATACACAAATGAAAGAAAAAATAAAGAAAGAGT
>NC_068983.1:141490369-141491055 GCF_001194135.2 Octopus bimaculoides | reverse complement strand
AGAGAGAGAGAGAGAGATAGAAAGAGAAAGAGATAGAGAGAGAAAGAGGAGAGAGATGGTATTATTAAAATACCATCACGAGTGGTAAGCAAATTATCAGCCGTGCAGGAAAATTAATTAAATATATAATACAATATTAGACATGTACATATATACACAAGGGCACTACATGAGCACCTACATCGCTAAAATAGAAGTCAAAAATACTTCTGTACCACCGAATAGTCACAAATATATTACAGACATGATAGGAAAAAGTATCAGTAAACAATAATAAGGTCTTAACACTACTGGGTAAGAAGCTATTTGGCGCTAAATTTCGAAACCGGTACCAAGTTGACCAGCATTTACTTGTTCTATTTTAGCGATGTGGCTGCATGAATTCCTGAATGGTAGAAGTCAGACAGTTGCAGCCAATGGAGAACTATCTAGGGAAACACAAATATTGAGCGGTGTTCCACAAGGAACTGTTCTGGGGCCACTACTGTTCATAGTGGCCCTTCTGGACATGCCCACGGTCACTCGGAGAGCCGCTTTCACTAGCTATGCTGATGACACAAAGATATCTCAGGCAATAAAGAATCCTGATGATATTGTAAGCCTGCAGAATGACCTAATGGCAATATATGAGTGGGCAGAGCAAAATAATATGCAGTTCAATGCAAAAAAATTTCAAGTACTGCGCT
>NC_068983.1:141484963-141489362 GCF_001194135.2 Octopus bimaculoides | reverse complement strand
TATATATATATATATATATATATGTATATATATATTTATATATATATTTATGTAATTATATATATATATATGTATTTACATATATATAAATATATTTATATATATATGTATTTTATTTATCTATTTATTTATGCGTTTCAGCCATGATGGAATTTGGCAATCGTATACAAAAGTTAAGAACTCATCTTTCTATCTATTACATTTCTGCTGGGTTTACAGTCCTCTCTATAAACTATTATTATTATTATTATTATTATTATTATTATTATTATTATTATTATTATTATTATTATTATTATTATTATTTGTTGTTGTTGTTGTTATTGTTGTTGTTGTTGTTGTGGTGGTGGTGGTCGTAGCAGCAGCAGATGCAGTAGTAGTAGTAGTAGTAGTAGTAGTAGTAATAGTAGTAGTACAGTTGTAAAATATGTAGAAGAAGGAGTGGAATCAGTAAAGGGAATTCTTGTTTAACGTCCATAATATCTAGTCGGTTGGACTGATAATTGTAAGAACTATCAAAATATAAATAGAAACGCTTATTCACTGATAGTGCAGTAACAAGTCGGCAGATACTTACTTGGCGCTGGTGGTTTTCGGACTTGAAAGGAAAAGTAAAAATAAGATAAATTAGTTCCATGTCATTAAACATTTCGTATTACATATATATATAATCCTATTCGTTTATTCGAGATTATGAATATTAATTGTAAAATCCTTTCTACTATAGGAACAAGGCCTGCAATTTTGCATGAGGGGGCCAGTCGATTTGATCGACCCTTGTACACAAATGGTACTTAATTCATCGACTTCAAAACGATAAAAGACAAATTTGACCTCGACGAAATTTGAACACACAACGTAAAGACTGACGAAATACTAATTTCTTTATTGCCCACAGGGGGCTAAACATAGACTGACGAAATACCGCTAAGAATTTCGCGCGGCGTGCTAACGGTTCTACCAGCTCGCCGCCTTCCAGCCTTGTAATAATTGCATAATCAATACTTGAATATGTTTCCTTAATATTTTAATAATGATTCCTGTTGTGTGTGTTGTGTGTTTCAGTTACGTAATTTTTGTTTAAAATGTTTTAGAAATATTTATATACATTTCATTACTTAGAATACATAGACTTTATGTTCGCAGATATATGTAACTACGTATCGTATGAATGAAATTTTGTATTTATGAGTGAAGGTAATGACCACAGGCTTTATGTATACTAGTATCTCAACTGCCATACTGAATATAATTTCTATGAGATAGCATATATATTAGAACGTTTTCTAGTTTTTCACAAGCTTTGTAAATAACTGACCACATTCATATCGTTAGTCATACGCTCTCACCGTGAGACTGAACTCAGGAGACATGTTACTCTACAACAATTTTTATGTGCATCTGTTATTTTAGATATTAATGACTTCCATATTTACTAGTTCAATAGTTAAATGTTTCTTACCAATTGTACAGTGTCTACCGACATATGGACGTTTACATGAGCATTTGTATGCTTGGCCAAGTCTCCTGCACACTCCACCATTCTTGCATGGTTTTGCGTCACATGGATGAGCTAGAAATTAAATTAAAATACTCAGCCACCGTTTATAAATTGTTGCAATAAATAAAAAGTTTTTGTGGCAAGTTTCCAGTAAGGTAGCCGGGAGTCCAGAAATCTATTTAAGTGAAAATTTTATTTATAACCAAGCAAATTTCCCTAAAATCTGAATCTATTGTATTTTAAGTGTGAAAATGGATAACATTATCGTCTTTTGAATATATCATATCAATTTAAAAATATGAATTCATTGCAACTACATAACAAGTCATCAAAGGACATTTTAATACCTTTTCAACATAATTACGCATTATTTCACCATTGAAAAATTTATTACATTTTAATTATATTCAATGATACACATTTAGTTTTCCTTTACAACGTGATTCTGAAACTAAAACTATTATTACACTAACACTGCCTTGCAATCTACACCATTTTGAGCATCATGAATAGTTATGAATTGTATTGTGAGTGTGAGAAATTCTACAATCTGTAGATGCAAAATTATATACATACCATTACAAGTTCTTTTAGCCAATTGCTTCACAATGGAATTAAGAACGTTAAAGTTTTTAACTGCGAACACATGATCTCGGCTTGGTGAACCACCAATAATTTTCAATTCAGACTGTCTAATTCCTTTGCCAACTCCGATAGCAAACACAATGGTGCCACGTTTTCGTAATTCCAATGCTTCTTTTTTAGTTTTACTGAGGGTATTCGATTTGCCATCAGTTATTATGATAGCAATGTTCGGGACACGTTTTCTATCCCCTGCCCTTCGTGTGAATGAAATTCTCCTCAAGTAATTAAGAGCTGAATGTGTATTCGTTCCTCCTCTTCGGTACCCTATTCTATTGATTGCCTTGAGTAAATTCTTCTTGTTATAATACCTATTCATCTTAAACTGCGATTTGACCGTCGAGCTGAATGTAATGGCTCCTACACGAATTTTGTTTCTACCAATGTTAAGGGATTTCACTATATTTTGTGCAAAACTTTTCATTTTCGCGAAGTTCCTAGATCCAACACTGCCAGATTCATCCAATACGAGCATAACATCAGCAACTGCCTTTTCACAACCTACAAAAGAAAGATTAATATCTTATTTCTTTACTGCTCACAAGGGCTACACACCGTGGAGACAAACAAGGACAGACAAACGGATTAATTCGAATATATCACCTTGTGCGTAACTGGTACTTATTTAATCGATCCCGAAAGGATGAAAGGCAAAGTTAACCTCGGCGGAATTCGAACTCAGAACTTAGCGGCAGACGAAATACCTCTAAGTATTTTGCCCGGCGTGCTAACGTTTCTACCAGCTAACCGCTTTAATTAATAATAATAAATAATAATATCTGATGTCTGAATGATTCGAAGAATAGTGAAAAGGATAGTATTTTAAGATTTTCAAATAAAATAACGTGTAATGGTGTTTCTATTCCATTATATGTTGTAGTAGTTCATCTTCTCAAGAATACTTTATGGCAATGATTATCTTTGCAATTAGTATGATTACGCATTTTGTTGTGAAGTTTCGTGACCTGTAGAGAGATTGTTGGACTCACAAATATAGCGTTGTGTGTTGCATTACTCGACTATTCGGAGTGTTGTATTCTTGAGTAAACATTTCATTTCAGGTTGCATCAGTCTACGTAACTAGAAATGTAGAAGTGGATTCCAACCAAGTGAATGTAGAAGTGAATTCCAGCTGGAGTCTCTCTCCTTCCGTTTGTCACATCGTTAATATTTAGCTGGATCAGTAAAGAACGGTTGACGGATTGACTGTGTTTAATTACATATGCACCAAATATAACTTGTCAAAAGCTGGTGAGTGCTATTAAATCACACTACTCTATGGCGAGGGCAATCAAAGGTTAATGGCTTCTGGCTTAAAATCAGAAAGAGAAGGGTTTATCATAGTAGCCCAAGATCAATGCCTACCTACAAGGAACTATCAGGTCAACATATTAAAGAACGGCAGCTCCCCAATATGTCGTATATGTCAACAACAAAAGGAGACCATCGATCATGTTGTCTCCATGTGCAGTCTGCTTGCGCCTACAGAGTATCTGAACAGTTATGATAGAGCTTCATAATATATTCACTGGGTAATATGAAAAAACCTGGACTTGCCCCATGATAAGACATGTGGGAAAACAAACCACCCCCGGTGCTTGAAAATGACCACATCTCACTCCTCTGGAACTTCACCATTCAAACTGACAGAAAAATAGATGCAAATAGGCCAGAAATCATATTGAAAGACTTCAGACAAAAACGTATTTGTCAAGACCTACCAAAAACTGAGCAACTATAAAGATCTTGAAATAGAAATTAGCAAAATGTGGACTGCTTTCAACTTGTCAAAGCATGGTGAGTGCTATTAAACCACACTACTCTATGATGAGGGCGATATCTTCCATGTATTTTATAAATATTAGTATTGGTTCTTGTACACTGCATTTATAATAATAATAATGATGATGATGATGATGATGATGATGATGATGATGATAATAATAATAATAATAATAATAATAATAATAATAATAATAATAATAATAATAATAATAATAATAATAGTAATAGTAATAGTAATAATAATAATAATAATAATAATAACCTAAAATTATATGCAAAAAACGACAAAGAGCTAGAAACACTACTACAGACAGTACACGGCTTTACCAAGGAAATAGAAATGAAATTCGGATTAGAAAAATGTGCCAAAGCAACCCTGAAAAGAGGAAAATTAGTTAAAAGTAGCAATATAACACTAGATAAAGCCAATGAAATAAGAGAACTAGACGAAAGCCAACCATATAAGTATTT
>NC_068983.1:141478824-141483507 GCF_001194135.2 Octopus bimaculoides | reverse complement strand
CACAGCAAACCACAGCACATACCCAAGGCGCACAGAGCTGCGCTCGGTAGTGAAGTGAAAGCACGTTATAAAAATAAAACTACTGAATAATAATAATAATAATAGTAATAGTAATAATAATAATAAACAATGAATGTAGCCACAATTGGCCTAGACACCTATCTGAAAAACTCTGAGGACTGGATGCTAAAACTTGTCTCAAAACATGAAAGCATCTTACTCAGTAACAAAACAGGCAAAGGAATATCTAAGTGAATTCCAATTGCAACAAATTCAGGTTCGAAATTTCCCCAAGAATGTCCACAAGTCGTGATAGCTTTTGTTGTTGTTGTTGTTGTTGTTGTTATTATTATTATTATTATTATTATTATTATTATTATTATTATTATTATTATTATTATTATTATTATTATTATTATTATTATTATTATTAATGTTATTGTTGATGGTGATGTTATAAATGCAGTGAGCTGGTAGATATGTCAGAACAACGAGTAAAATGCTTAGCGACATTTCAATTGTCTTTACCTTCTAAGTACAACTTCCGCCTAGTTGAACTTGACCTTTCATTCCTTCGGGGTCAATAATATAAGTTCCAGGTGAACACTGGGGTTGAGGTAATGGACTTGTCCCTGTCCCGAAATTGCTGCCCTTGTGCCAAAAGTTGAAACTATTTTCAGTATTGCAGTGAGCTGTCATTATATCTGCGGCATTGGGCAAGATGCTTACCGGTATTAATTCCGTCTCTACCTTCAATTCAAATACGCCAAGGTCAACTTTACTTTTATTCATTTCGGGCTTAAGAAAATATGTACCAGTAAAGTACTACGGCCGATGTAGTTAACAGGACAAATAGTAACCCCGTTTCTAACTCCACAAATTAATGCCATTTTCCGAAATCGAGCAAATGAAACACACGTCATTCTTTTGGAAATGTTATCACGATGTACTTGTCATAAATAAAATTAAGACGAGATACAGAGCTCAAATTAAAGAGCCTGAAAATTTTACCAGAACTGGTAACATCTCTACCAGTCAATCTTTCATGATTGTTGGAAATACTGAATGTAGCTTAATGAAAAATCATACACATTTAATTTTATAACACAAACTATGGGGCACATTTATACCTTTTATTTCGTTGGAATTGATTGTTTCATATCAAGTGTGCATTAAAGGAGAGGAATATTCTAAAATTCTGCTTGTCATAACGTTACTTGTCATTACGTCGATAATGCTATCACATGATCGGAGGTAAAGAAGGAGAAAGAAAAGAAGGAGAGAGAAAAAGATAAGTCAAAGAGTGAAGCGGAAAGAGAGAGAGAATGAAAAAGAAGGAGAGAGAAAGAAAAAGAAGGAGAGAGAGCGTGCACGCCATGTGTTAGGAGGGAACGTAACATTTTTTACGTGGTTTAAAATCGTAGTTAAAGACAGGGACATAGAAGAGAGGTAGCAATATTATTATTTTAGCAGAGGAGTGATGTTCTGTTGGTAAGATTAAAGAATGTCATAGAGAGAGAGGGGGAGAGAGATGATGGTGGTGGAAGTGGCGATGCTGAGTGCATAGTAAAAAGCAATTTTTTAATTGAATTTTTTATATCATCTATCACTTAACGCATGTGTATCCTACACTTGCCATTCACTTTAGAAAGAAACCAGTTCCCTGTACGCTTGTCATATGCGATGACTATCAATCAATCAGAAGGGCAGACATTGGATAAGCGCCTGAACCATGGTCAGATGTAGTTTGCATTTTCGAGGGCTCGCAAATTATCTGATTTGAGAGTTGAAGTTATCAACACTGAGAAACAAGGGAAAAGAAGATGGAGAACTTTCACGAAGAACATATTCTGCAAAGAAGTACTGGATTGAAAAGTGTATGCAAATTGAAATGCGTATTGGTTCTGACCCATTCCCTTCACTTATAAATTACCAACGATGTGGTTTTCAAAGAATGACATGTTGCATTAAATTTTTACCCTCGTGAAATTGTTACCCCTATATTTTACATTTAACTTTTTTTTACCATACAATTTCTGTTTTTAGATATGAAATTGTGACCATGTAAATTTCAAAATATAATTTTTTCCGTTTATGGGGAAAGTGGGGAAAAAAGAGTGGATATTCATTAAATCAGAGCTGAGTATTAAGTCGATAAAACTGTGCATAAAGTCTCTCTCTCTCTCTCTCTCTCTCTCTCTCTCTCTCTCTCTCTCTCTCTCTCTGTATATATATATATATATATATATATATATACATACAGTGCATTAAGTAGTCATTGTATTCCAATTTCCTTCACTTTTCAGTGATTAGCAGATGAGCAACTTTCTTTTGATACAGGCGCAACACAGACTATACTTTCAGGTTGTTTTGATAAAGTTTTCAGCAATAACCCAATAAGTTTACCATTAATTCCGTGAAATGTTCACTGATCCCACTACTATCTATAAAAGAAAAAGTGTAGCAGATACTCACCTTTAGCTGTTGTTACTTTTGTCAAAGAATGTAAATAAAAGAAAAAGTAAATTAGTAATATTTCATAATCATTTCTTATAAAGAATAGAAAAAAATGATTTCTAGATAATATCAAAAATTATATTTCACGTCTTTCCTCCTGAATATATTCATTAATTTAAACTACTATAATCATAATACTATATCGTTTAAATAGATGTGCATATATTAATGAGATTTTGCACTTGATCTCACCTATTACAGTGCATTTGTGGACTAACTTGTGTCTGTATGCATGCTAAAGTTATAATCTGTAAATTCATGACGAATATATACAGATATATATATACACACATATATATATATATATATATATATATGCATATACATATATACCACTAAGCCCTCAGAAACAACTGTAGGTTTCGTAAAACCCTCACTCAACCTCTTTAATTCCTGATATCATTTATATTCCGTGTTAGTCGGACGTTTTAATATTCACACGTATGTAAAATTTTTTTATTAAATAATTCTGTATATCGTCTTGCCTAACTTGCTTGTCATTACATTTACTCCAATACACACACACATGCACACGCACACGCACACACACACATATCTATATATACATACACATTCATGCACACACTCACCTACAGTTATATACATATATGTAAATACATAAATTGACATTCAATTTCTTTAGACTGATCTTCCTATGTACACTATTCTCGTTAAAATCCCGTGTTTTAAAACGATGCTAAGCAATTGCTTGCCTTCACATCAGATATATTAGCAAAGAATGAATATTTCAATAATCGTTGAATTGACTTGATAGGAATACAGTAAAACGTATGTTTTTCGCTGTCCAACTGACAAAGCTTGCAATGACGCGAAAGTGCTAGAATTCTGGCGTATTTACTCTTTTCTAACTTGATTTCAAAGAAAGCTTAGTTTGATAAGATGTGGAAAAATCATTCTGCAAACAATCAAATAAAGGGTAGAGTATTAACAATATATAAAAAATACATGCCAAATACGAAAAACTTAATTAAAGGCATTTATAGGCCTAAGGCAGTGATGGTAATAGTAATAGTAGTAGTAGTAGTAGTAGTAGTAGTAGTAGTAGTAGTAGTAGTAGTAGTAGTAGTAGTAGTAGCAGCGGCAGCAGCAGCAGCAGCAGCAGCAGTAGTAGTAGTAGTAGTAGTAGTAGTAGTAGCAATAGTAGTAGTAGTAGTGGGGGTAGTAGTGGTATTATTATTATTATTATTATTATTATTATTATTATTATTATTATTATTATTATTATTATTATTATTATTCCATGTTTGACTTTTGCTTTGCATAAGTTGGCTCCAAGTCTCACCCAAAGACCTCAAGAGACAACAAGTCAGAAGCTCATGCTGGTGTTATGCCTAGGGTGCCATATATTTGGTTTTGTATATAGTGTTCTAGAGAATGTTTAAGAAAACACAAGAAAATTTGTGTTAGTTTTAAGATTTTTTAGATTACATAGTATTTTACGTAGGATATGAACAGTTCCCATTAGCACTTTCTTTTGAATTTCTGCCATTTTGGGGTTTCCTGGTATCTGAGCTAGGTAGCAATCAGCCTCTTTTGCTATCATTCCTAGCGCATCTATGACAACAGGTATTGTTTTAGTCTTCAGGTTCCACATTTGCCAATTTCTATTTCAAGATCTTTATACTTGCTCAGTTTTTGGTAGGTCTTGAAAGATACGTTCATATCGATTGGGACAGTTATATCAATGAGGAGGCATAATTTTTGTCTGTTAATATCATCATCATCATTTCTCTTTATCACAGGTTTTGTTTGAGCTCCTGGAGTCATGCATAGCAGCTTCCTACCTGCAGCCTACGGTACCATGCTATCCGTTCTTTTCAGCTATCTAATACTTTCCTGGTTATTCTAACCGTGCCAAAGAAGCAAAACTTTTGCAACAGTTCTACCGGGCGCTCTATCCCAACTTCCTTTATATTCATCTTGATGATTTTTGTATCCTTATTATTATTATTATTATTATTATTATTATTATTATTATTATTATTATTATTATTATTATTATTATTATTATTATTATTATTATTATTATTGTTCAGTAGTTTTATTTTTATAACGTGCTTTCACTTCACTACCGAGCACAGCTCTGTGTGCCTTGGGTATGTGCTGTGGTTTGCTGTGATGCTCTTATGGTTACTGTGTTGATAG
>NC_068983.1:141477481-141478635 GCF_001194135.2 Octopus bimaculoides | reverse complement strand
TTTTTGTATGTTATATATATTTGTAAGTCCTGGTGTTTTTGTTATGTATTTGTCTGAATATTTTTTTTATTATACCCAAGGCACCTACTATGATAGGAATTGCTTCTGTTTTTAGATTTCACTATTATTATTATTATTATTATTATCATTATTATTATTATTATTATTATTATCATTATTATCATTATTATTATTATTTAGCAGCAGCAGCAGTAGTAGTAGTAGTAGTAATAGCAGCAGCAGCAGCAGCAGCAGCAGCAGCAGCAGCAGTAGTAGTAGTAGTAGTATATTTGTTTACGATGTTCTCGATTGAATTTAGAATAGTAGATATACCAGATAGACAGACGCTTTAATTTGCAGACAGATATATACAAATTGAAGGAAGTATGTATATACTTACTTGTTACTGTTGGCGGTTTTAATGACGAATGTTGAATATGAAAGAGAAAGTAATTGTGTTACATTTCATTTTGATATATTGTTATAGGTATAAAGATCGGATTATCTACAATATTTTATGTAGTATATTTAGCATCAGGCACCTTGTATGTATTCGTTAAATTATATTAATATAATCACAATAATAACGTGTAAATAGTTAAATCTATAAGTTTTTGCATTTAGCTCAACTGTTACGTGTACTTATTACATTAAGTTGTGTCCGTATACTTGAGAATGTCAGTCTTTCAGTACATAATACGTACATACACACATACATGCATGCATAGATAGATAGATTGATAGACACATAGATAGATAGATAGATACAAACATACATACATACATACACACGTACAAATACCTGATGTACAAAAGGGACAGAAATGCGGAAAAAGCAGTAAAATGTGATAACCGATACGGACGTTGAGGGGTTAACATGAAAATTATCACTCACAGCATATATGTACATATATATATATGTATATATATATGAGAAGAAAATGAATGTAAATAACAAGGGGAAACTCGACGTTTTCACTGGCATGCCTTTAATTTAATTAGATAACAAAGAAGGTAGCATTTATGATCGTCTCAATTTACTAGTTTTAGTAAATCTCTTCAGAATGCGAAATATAGATTGATATATACTGATATATACAAAACACACACACACACACACACACACACACACACACACACACACACACACACAC
>NC_068983.1:141476009-141477444 GCF_001194135.2 Octopus bimaculoides | reverse complement strand
ATATATATATATATATATATATACATACATACATATATATATATATATAAACAAATACGTACATATATATAAACACATATATATATATAAATATATGCATATATTCATACATATATGTACATACCTACAATATATGTATATATAATGCATATAAGGGTACAGGACATTAAAAAATGTCAACAAAATGAGAAACGGGAACATAAAAAGCAAAAACATCGAAAACGAACTTTTTTCGAGCAACGAAAGAAAGAAATAGAGAAACGCGACAGGCAACATAAAGAACATTCCCTTCATCACTTGTCCCCTGTTTTATCTACTCCGCGTTTCGATGGTAGGGACAAGACGCGACTTCGTTAAAACAGTCCTTACCGCATGGTAAGGATGGTTAACGTGGTAACAAAAACAGGACAGTAAGAACAGAACAGTAAAATTAAACGGTGAGGTCTGTTAAGCCAAGATGATGTGAAATACTGAACACTGGAAAAACGGGCTTTGAGAAGAGACAGGCAAAAGCACATATGTCTTTAGAAAGGAAGTGGAAGAAAGGAAAATCCCAAATTTTATTTACTTTGCTTTGCGGAAAGGACTGTTTTGAAATGCGGAGTAGATAAAACAGTGGACAACTGATGAAGGGAATATTCTTTATGCTGTCTGTCTCATTTCTCTATTTGTTTCTTTCGTTGATTAAATTTATCTTACTTGGGGTTTAAAAATCTTATCCCTATAACCAAAACACAAAAAAATCTCTCAGATATCATCATTTCTATAAATAGATTTGGCATAATTTCTAAGAACAGCCAAACACCTACTGGGGTTTAAAAATCTTATCCCTACAACCCAAACACAAAACAATAAATTAAAATATCATCATTTCTAAAAATAGATTTGACATCAATTCTAAAAATAGCCAAACACCTACTGCTGCTGTCCAAAGGAATTGGTATAAAAGACAGAAAACCAGCCAACTTATTACAGTCTGTTAAAGTCTGTCATACCAGCCATGACGAAGGGAAATAGCCCTGAAACTCGAGTAGCCTTTATATATTTATATATTTATATATTTATATATATATATTTATATTGTTGATCCTTTATATTGAACACTCAATATTTCATCTACATTCAATACTTTATTTCATGGTGCCATCCATTTTTATTTTATTTTATTTTATATTATATATTGTATATTATATTATATATTGTATATTCCATATTCTATACCCCACATTGGTTCTGCAGGAATATAAATAAAACATAAAAAACAGACAATGTTGGAACTCTTTTAAACAAAATAATATATATATATTGTTGTACTTGGGGATGGTCATATTGCCAGTTTAGCCAATAAAAACACACGCACTGTATATTTGGTGTTAATTTGCTTCAGCTTTATATTACATTAATCTTAATCTTATTTCGGCCAGAATTCTTTCGT
>NC_068983.1:141471148-141475273 GCF_001194135.2 Octopus bimaculoides | reverse complement strand
TGAGCATTCCACAGACACGTGTACCCTTAGCGTAGTTCTCGGGGATATTCAGCGTGACACAGTGTGACAAGGCTGACCCTTTGAATCACAGGCACAACAGAAACAGGAAGAAAGATTGAGAGAAAGTTGTGGTGAAAGAGTACAGCAGGTTTCACCACCATCCCCTGCCGGAGCCTCGTGGAGCTTTAGGTGTTTTCGCTCAATAAACACTCACAACGCCCGGTCTGGGAATCGAAACCGCGATCCTATGACCGCGAGTCCGCTGCCCTAACCACTGGGCCGTTGCGCCTCCACGATTTATATTTATAATTGTCGGTATTCTGAGGGCACGCATAGATAGAGGAACAAACAAACGAGTACATGATTTGTTTGATGATGAAATAGAAAGAAAGTGAAAGTTTTGACTTACTTGGTGCTGGTGCTTTTGGATCATGAAAGAAAATAAAATTGAAAGTAAGTATAAAATATTCTGAATAGGCATTTTAAATTACAGATATAAAATTCTTTCTATTATAGAATTAAAATTCATAACAGTGATTATACTTTTATTTGTTTCATTGCAAATAAAAATTTAAACATGTGCAATGTATTTTTGCCATCGGACGTTTTACAATATTTAGAGATTAAACTTTTTACATTGGTTTATTATATTCTGTATCGTGTATTTTGCTATTATGCTGCTTAATAAGTACATACAAGAGGCCAAATTGAGCCGAGCTTAACCTTGCTTTAATCCATTTACAGTTGATAAAACAAACTGGACAATTGACGTGTTGATGACGTCTATCTAATTAGATATTGTCTTACATCCAGAAAAATCAATCGGTTCTTTTTTCCGATAGCATTTCAATTTCTGAGAATTTATTCTTATGATTGTCACCCCTTCCTATATGAAGCTGGTCATATTTGCGATTTGATTATTATGATACATCCTTTTAGGACGAAGAAAATTTTAAATAATCCAGAAATAATATTGGATGCTAAAAATATGTGTACTTCACGTGGAAGAAACTTCTGAGTATCTGTGTTTGTGCGTTTATGTGTATAGGTGTGCGTTTATGTGTATAGGAAATTTTTAGTAGTAGGATATTGGTAGTTGTAAAATTGTCACAACGAAATTCATCTCACTTAATGAAACATGAAAATGTAAATGCTAAAATTTGGACCATGATGATAAAGATAAGAATAAAGCTGTTTGTGTGTGTGTGTGTGTGTGTGTGTGTGTGTGTGTGGCTTAGTGGTTAGGGTATTCGGTTCTCGATCGTATGTCCACGAGTTCAATTCTTGGCGGTGCGTTGTGCAAGACACTTTATTTTACGTTGCCCCAGTCCAGTCAGGTGGGAAAAGTGAGTTGTCTTGTCGCATTCTGTGTTACACTGAATCTCCATGAGGAGTATGAGGAATGTGTTAAGGAAACGCATGTCTGTGGACTTCTTAAGGACTTTCACGTTAATTTCATGAGCAAGATCTTGTGCTGATCGGAACCTTCGTCGTTGAGACCGACAGAGCGCCATATATATATATATGAATCTATAAATGTATATGTGTACACACACAAACATGCACCCCCCCCACACACACACACACATATATTTATATTTGTTTAATGAGAGATACGTAAAATGGAATATACGAGAACTTTTATGAAACTCTACAATTACTTCGACCTATCTAGTATCAATCCATCACGAGTAGGATACTTAATAACTTGTTCAAGAGCATCCGAGGGTGCAAATGTTTCTCTTCGAGTGATAAATAGGTATAACTCTTTAAAGTAACAGAAGCATAAAAAGAAAAACGAATACTCAACACAGCGAAAAATTATTGAATATAACCGTTAAGACAAAATCGGTCAATGTTGAACGTCTCTTTTTGATTCTCTTGAAGCTGGTGACATAACAAACACTGTGAAAGTCAACGTGCTTTGCAAGTAAGCTACCAGGTATGAACCATTCATTTTATTATCTAAGATATATAAATGAATATATATTTATATGCGTGTATGTGTGTTTGCGTGTATGTCTCGTGTGTGTGTATGTGTGTATGTATGTGTGTGTGTGTGTATGCGTTTGTATGTGTGTGTGTGTGTGTGTGTGTGTGTGTGTGTGTGTGTGTGTGTGTGTGTGTGTATGAAAACTCAAAAGATTAAATCAACTGTTAATGTACTTACCGACACATTTTCCCCTCTTGATAACATCTCCTTTCTTACATTTACACACGCGATTTCCATTTACCGCTTGACACACAGAAAATTTAGGACAAGGTCTTGACGCTTTAATTCTGCCATTGTTCCTGCATGAAATTCTCCTTGAGCAATCGTTCAACAGGAAGCTTGAACCTCGCTAGTAAAAAAATTAATCAGACAAATATTATATTGTGCGTGTGATCGCACGGAATAGTTAAGATATTTATATGTATACAAGAGTGTTTGTATTTGGATATATACGAAAGAGAAATGCAAATAACTGATAAATACTTATTGGGCTATACCTTCGATTATAAATATCTAAGGCACATATAGATTTGTTTTACTCCAACACAAGTTGTAACAAATGTTATAATAGCAGTATGGAATCATTTTCTTTTATGTCCTTAGAATATATTTATGCCCAATGACATATGTGTATGTGAATGAATGGGTGCGATGTGTGTCTGGATGGATATGTATGAATTTTAAAGCCCCTCATTACATTTAATTAGCATGTTTTCAAAATTTTCTTCACCATAAAAGAATATGAAACAAAATCATTTAACTGTTTCACGAAAACCAGCATTGAAATAAATTTGAGAATTTGATAAATTCTCTTTATCTGTAATCAGATTGCTTTTGCATGATGTCAATTTATTGTACACCTTAAAAGTGAATACCACTCAATCGAAATAATATATTAAAATGTTGACACTCTATGCCGTTGTTTCAAACCATACTTTCTTTGATAAGTTTTAGTATTTTCCAACCCACTATAGACAGACTTACGCTGTCACACATACTATAAAATTGCATATATTAGTTGTACAAATATATATGTACACATCGTTTATTAGATACTTCTAGATAATATACTTGGATCTATGAATATAGACATATGCCTGATTAACATTTTTATTCATGATACTCCATTGTTTTCCTATGCGAGAGTGAGTGTTTTGTAAACTAATTCCACTTAAATTTTTATGAGATTTATCAGGACTGGAAAATATTTGTTAACATTGCATGCGTTGTACTTACTTTTATGTATAATCCCTTGTATTTACAGCCACAAGATGAGACTCGAACACATTCTGTTCCACTAAGTATGAACCCCTTTTTGCATACACAGGCTTCTGTAAATTTTCCAATGCGAGGGACTCTTCTATTATAGCATGATGGTTGATATATAGGAGTGGAGAACTTATACACCATATTTTTACGGCACTGTAATTCTGCGTGGAGAAGAATAGATAAAATATGTAATTCATCTTTATTGTATAACATGCAGTATAAATCAATGATTACGCTGACTGGAATGTGTAGACTCGAATATCTTATAATAAATCGCAATGTGTTGCCTGCCGCACACGTGAGGCAAGAGAGACTGAAACACCAAACGTAGTGGGTATGAGAGACAGGCGGAGATCTGCTGGTATATTCAAGAAAATTAAATTGAAAACTTTTATCTTAAATAATATTTATCAAGATCATCCAATATAAACAAAGGGAAAAAGGAATAGGAAAGAAAACGGCCTAAAAAAGTAATCTAGAAGCCCAATATATTAAAAGCAAATAATCTACCATCTTAGAGCTACGAGGTCCGTTGCTTAAATTGGATGCTCTTTGTTTTTTTACCCTTATGAAGCTCCGTGCATTAATTCGAATGTCCTATGAAAATGAAGAATTTTATTTTCACAATTATTTATAGACAGCGTTTGGCAACGGGTGCAGAAAAGGCCGTAAAATTTGTTAGGTAACCTATTTGTTATGTCATGCTTTGTATTCAAATATAAGCAATAAATATGGTCCAATCGATGTGTTTGTTAATCTGAGATGTTCTCCATTTTCTGATTATTTGTCTATATACATGTATACATACATACATACATACATACATACACACACACACACACACACACACACACACACACACA
>NC_068983.1:141469943-141470979 GCF_001194135.2 Octopus bimaculoides | reverse complement strand
TATATATATATATGTATATATATATATATATGTATATATATATAGGACTTTCTCACCTTCCCGAGCGTCAAACTAATACACCTGCTTGATGTTTATACACTTGTCTTAGTCTTTTGTTTTTCGGTAAATATCAGCTGTGTATATATATTTCAAATATTGAAGATGTAATTTTCTTGTAAGGGATTAAAAGAAAAATCCGGATATCAACTGGTGTTATCAAATATATTGCGATAAAGTTCCGCAATATATATGGATAAACTGTCCAATAATGTATAAAGTTAATACAGTATAAGAAAAGAAAGAGAAATATAATGGATATTTCGTTAATTTTATTTGTCACGATGAAAAAATGTAATAATGTAAGATTTAAGATTTAAAGTAAGAAAATCAACAAAAGAAACAAGCATAAAAGAATCCTATATATGTTTCAGCTCGGCCATTAGGTTCGGATCATCGCCATTCAAGCGGATATCATCAGTTTAGATGCTAACTTTCTGGTGATGAGCAACGAATTTACGTTTAGTAGCTCAGTATCAGTGTTGGGTTTATCACTGTATCTTGTTTCCCAGCGTGAAAAACAGTTGGCAAGGAAATAGTATTAATGCAATTATATCGTCATAACTGCTGTTGATTACTTTTTTGACCGACAGGAAAAAAGCTTGTTCATAGATGAAATTTAAATGCTGCAACACCGATGGAAAAAAATGTGTGGCACGCAGGAGAGGCTATGTTGAAAAACAAAACCTCATTTGTTCAACAGCAAACTATGAAGTTTTCATCCGAACACTGTATTTACTCATGTATGTTTATGTATGAATGTACACACATACATACATATAGATATGCACATGCGCACATAGATGCGCGCATACCTACGTACATAAACACGTTCTTACATACGCACAAAAACATACATATATATACATTTAGTGAGAGAATGTTAGACAAAGGTTAACGTATATATACATATCCAAATAATTGCATATATGTATTTATGCATTATATATATACATGTATATATATATACACACACACA
>NC_068983.1:141467116-141469715 GCF_001194135.2 Octopus bimaculoides | reverse complement strand
ATATATATATATATATATATATATATATATATACACACACACACACATATATACATTTATATATACATTCACATATATAGATACACTCGTATGTATACACATACATATATACATATATGTATATACGTACATATATATGCGTTTATATATATCAATATATATGTACATATATATATATATACACATATATACATATATACATAAATATATACATACTTGATAAATTCTTATAAAGATTTTATCGTATATTTAAAATTGTAAATTTAACCTGAATATATTCAGTCCTGAATTTTATTCTGAAAAAGCACGTGTACTGAGATGCAATTCGAAAAGTCCTCCTCTTACATAGATATATAAGAATAAACAATTTTCTATGTACTATGCTGGATACATGGAGTGTTCGTCTGGAATGCTGATCTTTTGCTTATTTTTATGTGTCTTGACTATACGTGTACTGAAGAATAAAGAGTGCAAAATGCGGTACTGATTACAAAATCATGAAAAACCGTTAAGTCTGTTTTTAGGAGGCTCGCTTCGAGAATTGCATTCCCTCGCGTTCTGTAAAATGTGTTTATTATGGTAATTTGACGTTTCGAATCCCTCCTAGCGTGAGGCATCTATGAATAGTAATGCCCTTAATATAAATCAATATATTTATAGGGAATAATTAATAAAGTTTTCCCTTATGAGGTTATTTTCATGCTAACTACTTGATAAGTTCTTATAAAGATTTTAATCTACATTTAAAAAAAGTATATATATAGACACACTCACAGACATATACATATATACATACATACACAAACACATACACACATGCACACACACACACGCACACACACACATACACACACACAAACACACACACACACACGTATACAGACAGACACACACACACACACACACACACACACACACACACATATATATATATATATATATATATATATACACGCACATATACACATGCTCGCGCTCACTGGCTCACAAGCATACATGCAAACATGTGCTGGTCCTTGGTCAAGCGTTTTCCATATCATCCTTAGGCCAACCAAAGACTTTTGTGTATATTCGGTGGACGGAAATTGGAAGAAGTCGATCAAATCTGTGTATGTATGATCAATAAGTGTCCGGACTGTTGCAATACTAAGAAGATGGAGTAAGCAGGATGAAGCCGCGAAGCAAAGATTGACGTTGACCTCCGTTGTGCTAGCGCACTAAGTTTTAACGTTCCAGTTCACTTCTGCTGTTTGCAGCAGTGCTTGGAAAGAAGGTGTGTAGCGTGTGATCCTCACATTGCCCATGACAGAGGAAGTTGCAATACATGCTCATAGACCTACGCTAAGTTGCAGAAAGAGTATGGAGAGGAGTATATGAGGTGCACATAAATATACAATGGTTCAGACGTTTCCGAGATGGCCCAAAATAATGTAGATGTTGACGAACGTTCTGGGAGACCCGCGACCAGCAGAACTGAGAAAAACATTGCAGATCTGCGTGCAGCTCAAGGGAAAAATCGTCGAGTCACATTCCGTGAGTTATCAGATTATGTGCGGATTATTTACGGTTCATTAACTATTACCGATTTGAGTATAAGACGCGTGTCTGCCTAGTTTGTGCCAATACTGCTTTTAGCTGACAAAAAAGACACCCAAGTTTCAATTGCACCAGACCTCCTACACTGTGTCGAGAACGATGAAAACGTTTTGAAAACATTGCGCAGGCCTCTGAGCAGGTATCACTAAGCGTTTGGCAACGTTTGATGGAAAACCTCTGCTCCATTTTGTCTGTCATGTTCAATGCGATACTGACACGCTACATACCTTCTTTTCAAGCACTGCAGTAAACAGTGAAAGTCAGCTATGTGAGCTAGAACGTTGAAAATTAGTGCGCCTGCACAACATAGCTGAAGGTCAACCTCTGCGAAGCAGCTTTACTCTGCGTTCTTTAGGTTCGTTACTATCGTATGCAATATATATATACGTACATGCGTGCGTGCATTTGTACATGCATATATACATACGTATATACATACATTTATACATACAAACATACATACATGCATACATGCATTCCGTTTGATTTTTATGAACATAGTTGAAATAAAACTGTTTAAACGATTTTATAATGCATTGAGCATCGAATATAGATAAAAAAATTTCAAAACATCTGCGTAAATATTTAAGATTTCGTGGTTTCAACTCTAATACATATTACTACGAAATTTCAACAGCTTGTCTGCCGTCTTATTTATGGACCCCATCCAAAAACGTTTCGCCATTCTATGGTATTCTACATTAAAACTGATATTTATACAATTTCGCTGCATTTAAATAGGAACATAACAGTCAACTTACTACATTTAAGTGCTTTCCTCCAGTTTACTAAAACGCCAATTGCTTCACAATTCTGGGCGAATGCTTCAAACGAACGACATATAACTTGTTTCTTTAATCCTTTGTCCTTGTTATAAGCACAAGCGTCTATTTTGCAGGATTGGTAAAACTTGACAGCAGTTGAAAATATAGACTTAAGGCAGTTTTTAAAGATACCTCTCTTATTGATAATTTCGTTGCAACGCCGAATTGCGTGTTTATTA
>NC_068983.1:141455655-141458657 GCF_001194135.2 Octopus bimaculoides | reverse complement strand
TGTGTATTTATTTACACGATCAATAGCTATATAGTTCTTTTCAATCGTACAATGTTTCCCGGAATATCCACGTTTATATGAACATGTGTATGTTTTGCTACGTCTCCTGCAAACTCCACCATTCTTGCATGTTTTTGAGTCACATGGATTAGCTAGAAATTGAAATATAAATATTCCAGCCATCGTATAAAGATTGCTACAGTAAACGAAATGTTTCTGTGGCTAATAATCCAGCAAAGTAACCAGGAATCCAGAAATCCGTTGAAGTGAAAAATTTATTTATAACCAATTAAAATTTCCTAAAATCTGAATTTATAGTATCCATAGTATTCACTTCCCTCGGACGACAAAACAGCACACTATTTTAGGTGTCAAAACCGATAACATTATTATCTTTTGAATATTTTATATTAATTTAAAAATATGAATTCATTGCAGCTTCCGAAAATGGTATGAAAGGACATTTTAATCCCTTTTCAACATAATTATGGATTATTACACCATTGAAAAATTTATTACATTTTAATTATATTCAACAATGCACATTTAGTTTTCCTTTACAACGTGATTCTGAAACTAAAACTATTCTTACACTAACACTGCCTCGCAATCTACATTTTATTACTTAAAATACATAGACTTTATGATCGCAGATATATGTAATTACGTATCGTATGAATGAAATTATGTATTTATGAATGGAGGTTATGACCACAGGCTTTATATATGCTAGTATCTCCACTGCCATGCTGAATATAATTTCTATGAGATAGCATGTATATTAGAACGTTTTCTAGTTATCAATAAGCTTTGTAAATAACTGACTACATTCATATCGTTAGTTATGTGCTCTCACCGTGAGACTGGACTCAGGAGACATGTTACTGTACAACAATTGCATCTGTTATTTTAAATATCAATGACTAACCTTATTTACTTAAAAATTCAATAGTTAAAAGTTTCTTACCAATTGTACAATGTTTCCCGGAATATCCACGTTTACACGTGCATTTGTATGTTTGGCTACGTCTTCTGCACACTCCACCATTTTTGCATGGTTTTGCCTCACATGGATGAACTAGAAATTAAAATATAAATAAATACTCAGCCATCGTTTAAAAGTTGCTACAATACATGAAAATTATCTGTAGCAAGTTTCCAGCAAGGTAGCCGGGAGACCAGAGATCCATCGAAGTGAAACTTTTATTCATAACCAAGCAAATTTCCCTAAAATCTGAATCTATTGTATTTTAAGTGTGAAAATGGATAGCATTATCGTCTTTTGAATATATATATCATATCAACCTAAAAATATGAATTCATTGCAATTACATAACAAGTCATCAAAGGACATTTTAATACTTTTTCAACATAATTACGCATTATTTCACCATTGAAAAATTTATTACATTTTAAATATATTCAATAATACACATTTAGTTTTCCTTTACAACGTGATTCTGAAACTAAAACTATTATTACACTAACACTGCCTCGCAATCTACACCATTTTGAGCATCATGAATAGTTATGAATTGTATTGTGAGTGTGAGAAATTCTACAATCTGTAGATACAAAACATTATACATACCATTACAAGTTCTTTTAACCAATTGCTTCACGATGGAACTAAGAACATTAAAGTTTTTAACTGCGAACACATGATCTCGGCTTGGTGAACTACCAATAATTTTCAATTCATACTGTCTAATTCCTTTGCCAACTCCGATAGCAAACACAATGGTGCCACTTTTTCGTAATTCCAATGCTGCTTTTTTAGTTTTACTGAGGATATTCGATTTGCCATCAGTTAGAATGAGAGCAATGTTCGGGACACGTTTTCTATCCCCTGCCCTTCGTGTGAATGAACTTCTCCTCAAGTAATTAAGAGCTAAATGTGTATTCGTTCCTCCTCTTCGGTACCCTATTCTATTGATTGCCTTGAGTAGATTCTTCTTGTTATAATACCTATTCATCTTAAACTGCGATTTGACCTTCCAGCTGAATGTAATGGCTCCTACACGAATTTTGTTTTTTCCAATGTTAAAAGGTTTTACTAGATTTTGTGCAAATCTTTTCACTTTCGCGAAGTTCTTAGACCCAACACTGCCAGAATCATCCAGGACGAGCATAACATCAGCAACTGCCTTTTCACAACCTACAAAAGAAAGATAAATATTTGATGTCTGAATTATTCGAAGAATAGTGTAAAGGACAACATTTTGAGATTTTCATGTTGAAATTCCGTGCAATGGTGTTTCTATTCCTTTATATGTTGTAGTAGTTCATCTTCCCAAGAATACTTTATGGCAATGATTATCTTTGCAATTAGTATGATTACGCATTTTGTTGTGAAGTTTCGTGAACTGTAGAGTCAAGTTTTAAAACAAACACATAATTTTCTTATGGTTTCTTAAACATTTTCTAGAACAGCACTGTGCAAAACCAAATATATGTCACCTTAGGCATAGCACCAACTTGAACTTCTAACTTAGTGTCTCTTGAGGTTTCTGGGTGAAACATGGAACCAAATTGTACAAATGCAAAGCCAGAGTCAAACATAAAATAATAATAATAAAATTTTTAATAATAATAATAATAATAATGATAAAAATAATAATAATAACAATAATAATAATAATAATAATAACCCAGACCGTAGAGATGTATAATAGTGTACAAAAAGCACCAATCCAGAACACCACAGACAAACATATGAATGAAAAGGAAGGCAAAACAAATATAAAGCCTGGAAATAACGAAGGGAAACCTAATAATTACGATACTATGAAAATGAAAATAACCGAAGAACTGAAAACCACAGATCTTAGAATGGACCACAGATTATATCTCCCAAAAATCAAAATAGACAATAAAACAACATCAATAATAAATAGCATAAACCTGGCCGTCACGGAACTAACAACCACAGAAACAACAGGCAATATCACTGAGCTAAATGACATGATATATGCGGCAGCCACTGCAGCCACAAAAGAAGC
>NC_068983.1:141451299-141453445 GCF_001194135.2 Octopus bimaculoides | reverse complement strand
AAACTACTGAATAATAATAATAATAATAATAGTAATGATGATAATAATAATAATAATATGGAAAAACTTTCAAAATACAAAGACCTGGAAATAGAGATAACTCGAATGTGGAATCTAAAAACAGAAACAATTCCTATCATAGTAGGTGCCTTAGGTATAATAAAAAAATATTCAGACAAATACATAACAAAAATAGCAGGACTTACAAATATATATAACATACAGAAAATTGCACTACTGGGTACTGCACACATCCTACGCAAAACACTTTCAATACAGTAAACATAAGAGCACCACAGCAAACCACAGCACATACCCAAGGCGCACAGAGCTGCGCTCGGTAGTGAAGTGAAAGCACGTTATAAAAATAAAACTACTGAATAATAATAATAATAATAATAGTAATGATGATAATAATAATAATCATAATAAAAATAATATTATAACATCGGAATATACCTTAGGAATGAGAACACAGGTTCGAAATTTCCCCAAGACACATGATGAAGGCTTGAGGCTATATCAGCCGAAATGTTGTGTTAATACAAACAAGATGAGGACAAATAGCCGTCAAATGTAAATAATGTACATAATGGGGGATGTAAAATTTATTACGGGGTTTAAACAGTTAGTTGAACGTGCTGATGTATAGGAGAGTTAGGAACATAATTTTCGCAGAGGGTTTATGTTCTGATGGTGAGCTTCAAGAATGTCGCAGAGAGAGGGGCAAGAGAGATAGCGGGAGATGATGGTGGTGGCGGGGGTAGTGGCGGTGGAGGTGGTGATGGTGAGTGCGTAGTGAACAAAATTTCGTTTTAAATGAACTAATTTTATTTTTAGGTTACCTGTCACTTAATGTTTGCCATTCACTTTAGAAAAAAAAAGACCAGTTTCCCCTTCGCCTGTCATATGCAATGTCCATCAACAATCAAAAGTGAAGACATTAGAAAAAGTGAAACTATTCCTGTCTGCACTTGAATTCGGCCATCATCAGCCATATTTAATATTCTCAACGGCTGGCAAATTATGTGATGTGGGAGTTAACGTTATCAACACTGACAAACAAGCGAAAAGGAGAGAGAGAACCTACAGGAAGAAAATGTTGTGCTAAGAGGTATTGTATTGAAAGGTGTGCGCAATTTGAAATGTGTATTGGCTGTGACTCATCGCCTTGGCTTATAAGTTACCAACGATTTCGTTTTTAGAGTGTAATATACGATATTAAATATTTTACCCCCGTGAAATTGTGACTCCTATATTTTACATATAAAATAAATTTATACAAAGTGTTGTTCTCTAGTACATGAATTATACATATAAAATGCATTAAGTAATTCTGGTAATGCAATTTCGTTCACTTTCCAATGTATTTCAATGAGCGACTATCATTTGATACACATACAACACAGGCTACACTTTCAGGAGTTTCCGATAAATTTTTAGGGAATGACCTAATAGATTTACTATTAATTCCGTGGAATATTCACGGGTTACGCTACTACCTATAAAAGAAGAAACGAAGCAGACACTCACCTTTAACTGTTGTTACTTTTGGCGAAGAATGTTGTAAATGAAAGGAAAAATAAATTAGTTATATTTCATATTTTCATTTGTTATGGAGAATAAAACAAAATATATTTTGTAGGTAGTTTCACAATTTATATTTCAAGTCTTTCCCCCTGAATATATTCATTAGGTTACACTACTATAATCATAATACAATATAGTGTAAATAGATGTGCATATATTTATGAGATTTGCACTTAATCTCAGCTGTCACAGTGTGTTTGTGGACTAGCTTTTAACCGTATACATGCTACAGTTAAAATCTGTGAATTCAAAACCAGTATATACAAACACATATATATTATATACCACCGAGCGTCAAGAGACAGCTGTTGAATTCGTAAAACGGTTACTCAACACCTGTAATCCATAATATCATATATAAACCGTGTTAGTCGGACGTTTTACCATTCATATAAACGTACAGTTTTTTAGTTAAATATATTTAATATTTTTGTAAGTCAAATTTGCTTGTCCTTACATTTACGCAAATACATACATACACACATCCATCCATACATCCATCCCTCCATATATATATATGTTCATATATATATACATATTTGCATTAATACTTACA
>NC_068983.1:141450383-141451075 GCF_001194135.2 Octopus bimaculoides | reverse complement strand
ATATATATATATATATATATATATATATATATATATATATATATATAATAGATAAATTCACATTCACATTCAATTTAGCTTTATGATCTTATGTACGTATCATCGTGAAAACCCGTTTTAGAACGATGTGAGGCAATTGCTTAGTAGTAGTAGTTATAGTAACAGTATTAGTAGCAGCAGCAGCAGTAACTGCCTTAGTAGCAGCAACAGCAGCAGTAGTAGTAGTATTAGTAGTATTAGTATTAGTATTAGTAGTAGTAGTAGTAGTAGTAGTACTGGAATGAATTTTCAACAGTTGATTTATCAAATAGACAGACGCTTTAATTTACAAATTGAGGGAAGTATGTATATACTTACTTGTTACTGTTTTTGGTTTTGATGACGAATGTTGAAAAGAAAAGAGAAAGTAATTGTGTTACATTTCATTATCATTTTTTATCATTATAGATATAAAGATCGGATTTTCCATAGTATTTTATGTAGTATATTTTATATCACGCGCCTTGTATATATTCGTTAAATTGAATTGATACAATCATATATAGTATAATATATGTGTAAATCGTAATGCCTACGTCCATAACTTTTGCACCTGAGCTCTATCTGTCGATTATTGAAAAATATGCACACACACACACACATACATATATATATATATGTATATATGTATGTATATATATATATATATATAT
>NC_068983.1:141447732-141450162 GCF_001194135.2 Octopus bimaculoides | reverse complement strand
ATAGATACATTTATATTTATAAGTGCCGGTACTCTAACGCGCGCATAAACGGAGTAACAAGTAAATGAGTACATGATTTGTTTGACGATGAAATAGAAACGAAATTAAACTTGTTACTTACTTGGTGCTGGTGCTTTTGTGTCATGAAAAAAATGAATAAAATGTAAGTAAATAAAAAATATTCTGAATAGGCATTTTAAATTACAGATATAAAAGTCTTTCTATTGCGGAATGAATGTTGACAACAATGATTGTCCATTCATTTGTTTCATTGCTAATAAAAACTTAAACATGTGGGATATATTTTTGCCAACGGGAACGTTATAACATTTAGAATTGGAAATCTTGTTTACATTGTTTTATTATATTCTATATTGTATATGTTGGTATCATGCTGCTAATAAGTACATGTAAGAGGCCCAAATGAGTCGAGTATAACTTGTGCTTTAATCCAGTTTCAGTTAATAAAACTAAGTAGAAGTACCTTGAAAATTGTGGGACTCGTACCAAAATTAGAAAGAATTGCTGTGCTTGTTTTCGTTATTTATAGTATATATGCTCAAAATATCTCATCTGTCTTTGTTACTACGACGTAAAATGATTTGAAGATCCTTTCATTCAATTTTCATAAAATATCTAGTCTGACGTAGCATAATTGAGAAAATATGATGTTATTTGAAATAACCTCCGTTATATAACTCTAATTAAATGCTTTTTGAGACCGTTGTCCCTCACACCAACTGAAAATATATTTCTCAGATATATATATGACATGCAAAGATTACTATATACGTTTCTGAAGCATTGTTGTTGTATAAATAATTATTTTCAAGGCAGTGCACCATATTTGTCTTTCAGATGTTTCATAAAACGATATTTCTAGTATTCTGTTTTCTCAATGTTATGTCTTTTATAAATCAACTTCCTTAAGTATGGTGTTTTCATGTCCTGCTGTATAACAACCATACCCATGTATGCATATTACACACACACACACGCACACACACACGCACACACACACGCACACACAAACACACACGCACACACAAATATTAATCTACGTGTATATACATATAAACACACGCATGTACATTTAGGTCTATCTGCCATTTTTACATCGAGCTCGTCATTTGGTAATTATGGCATCCTGTGGCGGAGCTTATTTAAAAAAAACTCAATTTCCTATTGTACAGTATATGATATACCTCTATTTGTCTATGCTGTTCCAGTAGAAGTCACTGGCCACTTCGAATTATTTCTCTGAGCTCATTTTTCTTTTTCCTGTTACTAATCTTTGTTTAATCTATGAAAATTACATGGGCTATAAGCATTTTCTATCATTTATTGTATATATCTAAGCCCCTTGACCAAAGGAGATAAATTTTCGACAACATTTCCATTTCGGGGAATTTATTCTTGTGATTGTCACACCTTCCTATATGAAGCTGTTGATATTTGCGATTTGATTATTATGACAATCCTCTTGAAACGGAGAAAGTTTTAAGTAATCCATAAATTATATTGGATGGTAAAAATTTGTGTAGATTACGTTGAAGTAAATTCTGTGTTCTTTGTTTGTATATATATATGTGTATGTGTGCGCCTATGTGCGTGTGCTTTTGCGTGAGTGCTTTTTTCTTCATCCTTGAAAAGAATGTCATTTTCATAGAGCGGTACCATTTGTTTGCGATCGATAAATCAAACTCAGACATTGCATAGCGTGTATTAAAAGGACAAAGAAAAATTTCCTCAGGGAAAATTATGAGTGGTATGAGGTTGGTAGTTGTAAATTTTTATACAACGAAATTCATCTGATTCAATGAAGCATGAAAATGTAAATGCTAAAATGTTGACCATGATGATAAAGATAATAATAAACATGTGTGTTTGCGTGTGTGTGAGTGTGTGTGCCTGTGTGTATGTGTGTGTATATGGCTTAGTGGTTAGGGTATTCGGTTCACGAACGTATGGTCATGAGTTTGATTCCTAGAAGCGCGTTGTGTCCTTGAGCAAGATACGTTGTTTCACATTGCCCTTGTCCATTCAGCTGGCAACAGTTAGTAGACTTGTCACATTGTATCACACTGACTCTCTTCGAGAAATATATTAAGGGAACACGTGTCTGTGGACTGATGAGAGACTTGCACAGAAATTTCATGAGCAAGATCTTCTGTTGATCGGATCAACTGGAAACCTCGCCGATGAGACGGATATATAGCCAGTTATATATATATATGTGTGTGTGTGTTGTCTCCGTATTCTTTCTATTGAAGAGCGTAGCTCGAAACGTCAAAGACTTTCCGTATTCCAGAGCGTCATACTAATATATACTTTTGTTATTTACACCACCTGTCCTCGTCTGTTGTTATTATTTGTATATTCTCCCATATATATATATGTGTATATATATATATATATATATATATATGT
>NC_068983.1:141446795-141447552 GCF_001194135.2 Octopus bimaculoides | reverse complement strand
TATATATATATAAATACACACACACACACACACACATATATATATATATATATATATATATATATTTACGCACGCTCACACACACACATATATATGTATACTTATATAGAGAGAGGATTATATAAATAGATATAACTATTTGAAATAACATATGCAAAAAACAAAGGAACACTAAATACACCGAAAAAATATTAAATGCAACCGTTAATGGATATGGATGTATAAACACTATTGCATAGGTTGTATGGCAACTGTAGACTTACTTATGCAGGTACCCATGAAGATATAAGCTTAAACTCACGAATTGTGTTACTCAAATTCATTCCCATTGCGTTGTTCGAACGCGCATTTATATGCATGTGAGCATCGTACGAGTTTTTAATGAATTCTATTAATGGTCTTTGTGTTGGTCCACAAAATAGACAGGGATTCCTGGGAGCTTAGTCGGCATCTCTCGGAAATGAAATTTATGGTTTCGTGTGCTCTACAATGGACCAAGTCATATTATACTTAATTTTATCTTCCTTAAGGTGACATAGAAAATCGTCCAATGTTGAATATCTCTTATTGATTTTCTTGAAGCTGCCGACATAACAAACACTGTGAAAGTGATCGCGATTTACCAGTAAGCTACCAGCTATTAAACATTAGTTTTATCATCTGTTTGTGCGTGTTTATGTGTGTGTATGTGTGTGCGTGTGTGTTTGTGATTGAGTGTGTGTGTGTGCGTGTGTGTGTGTGTGCGTGTGCGTGTGTG
>NC_068983.1:141444597-141446674 GCF_001194135.2 Octopus bimaculoides | reverse complement strand
GTGTGTGTGTGTGTGTGTGTGTGTGTGTGTGTGTGTGTGTGTGCGTGCGTGTGCGTGCGTGCGTGTATGAGAAAACTAAAAAAAAAGATCAAGTTTTCATTTACTTACCGACACATTTTCCCCTCTTGATAACATCTCCTTTCTTACATTTACACACGCGATTTCCATTTACCACTTGACACACAGAAAATTTAGGACAAAGTCTTGACGCTTTAATTCTGCCATTGTTCCTGCATGAAATTCTCCTTGAGCAATCGTCCAACAGGAAGCTTGAGCCTCGCTAGTAAAAGGATTAATCAGGCAAATATATATTGTGTGTGTGATCGCACGGAATAGATGTATTTATATATATATAGTGTTTGTATTTGAATATATACGACAAACAAACGCAATTATTTGATAAATTCTTATTGGGATATAGCTTCGATTATAATTATTTAAGGCACATATAAATTTGTTTTCCTCTAAGATAAGTTATATCAAATGTCATAGTTGCTGTTTGGAATTATTTTCTTACATGTTATCAGGATAATTATACGCCAAATCACGTATGTATATGTGAATGAGAGGGTGCGCGTGCATGCACGTGTGTTTGAATATATTAATCGATGTATGTGTAGATTTGCGAAATTTTGTGTCCGCCATTGTATTTAATTAGAATGCTTTAAAAATTTTCTTCACCATAAAAGAATATGAAACAAAATCATTTAACTGTTTCACCAAAAGCAACATTGAAATATGAGAGTATTACCGCGAATTTCCATATGAAGTTATTTGTATTTCTCTTTGATTTATGAACTAAATTTGAGAATTTGATTGATAAAGAAAATTTGGTAAATTCTCTTTATCTGTAATGAGATTGCTTTTATTTGATGTCAATTTATTGTACTTCTTAAAACAGAATATCATTGAATCGAAGAAATGTCTTTAAATGTTGATAGTGCTGTTGATACTTTATGTCGTTGTTTCAAACCTTACTTTCCTTGATAAGTTTTAGTATTTTCCAAACCACTATAAACAAACTTACACTGTCAGACATACTACAACATTGCATATATTAGTTGTAGAAATAGATACGTACACATCGTGTATTGAATACTTCCAGATCATATTCTTGGCTCTATGAACATAGACATATGCCTGACTAACATTTTTATTCATGATACTCCATTGTTTTCCTGTCCGGAAGGGAGTGCTTTGTAAACTGATTCCGCTTAAATTTTTATGAGATTTATCATGACTGGAAACTATTTCATAATATAAAGCATTTATGAAAGTTGCATGCGTTGTACTTACTTTCATATATATTCCCTTGTATTTACAACCACAAGATGAGACTCGAACACATTCTGTTCCACTAAGTATGAATCCTTTTTTGCATACACAGGCTTCTGTAAATTTTCCAATGCGAGGGATTCTTCTATTATAGCATGATGGTTGATATATAGGAGTGGAGAACTTATACACCATGTTTTTACGGCACTGTAATTCTGCGTGGAGAAGAATAGATAAAATATGTAATTTATCTTTATTTTATAACGTGCAGTATAAATAAAAGATTACTCTGACTGGAATGTGTAAACCCGAAAATCTTATAATAAATCGCAATGTGTTGCTTGTCACACAGGAAAGAGAGACTGAAAAACGTAGTAGGTATGAGCGACAGGCAGATTCGTTAAATGCAGTCCGACTCTAGTAAAAGGATTTTCTGGTATATTCAGGAAAATTAAATTTTTTATTTACTCCGATGAAACTCCGTGCCTTAATTCGAATATCTTATGAAGATGAAGAATTTATTCGTTGATGTCATGCTTTATATTAAAAAATAAGCTATAAATGTGGTGCACTCGATGTGTTTGCTGATCTGAGATTATCTCCATTTTCTGAGTATTTGTATACATACATACATAAACATACATACATGCACACACTCACACACACACACACACCCACACACCCACACCCACACACACACACACACACATATGATGATCACACAGACCCGATGATCGGAGTGGACTGGTGTCTTTTTAACTCCGTCCAAAATGGAACTTTGAAGTCGACCGAGTTCATGAAA
>NC_068983.1:141443695-141444587 GCF_001194135.2 Octopus bimaculoides | reverse complement strand
CATGTTGTACCCTCTATTATAGATCATGAGTTTATTTATTGTTCTCTTAATGCACTTCCCTAATGAGGTTACATGAGGCAAGTACTAATGAGTGTTTTTGCCCCAAAACACAATGCAATGCCTAAACCCATGTACTGCTCTATAATTATTTTTTTTAGTCATAACGCTTTCATTTAAAAAACAAACCTGTATTACTAATTATGTGTAATGGCAGTGGTTATTTATTTGTGTACTGAAGAAATGGCTAACTCATAATAACAATTAAAAATGTATGTTAATAGCTGATTTAGACAATATAACTTTTCTGAAGTAGAAATGAATATCTATTAGTGAGAATAATAAGCATTATCTGAAAAATGACATTGTTTCTTGCAGTTATCAAAATAATTCAAATTGTAAAATAAATGTTCATGATTTGGGATTTGTAAAAGATTATGTTAGTTTTGGTAATAAACTAAGAGTATTCTCTCCTTATTCCCTTTTTCCTCTCTTCTCTCAGAATACAGTAATCCCTCACCATATCGCAGTTCACCTATCACAGTTCACCTACCACAGTTTATTATTTAAGCTTACATCGATTTCTCTGTGGTGTTGTTTTGCATTTATAATAAAATAAATATATACAAATAATAGAAATATTTTAAAAAATATACAGTACAGTACTGTTTCCACTTTGTGGATTTTCTCCTATCATGGTGGTGTTTTGGAACATATAGTTGAGGGATTACTGTACAATATTAACAACATATATATAGGTGCAGGAATGGCTATATGACTATGAAGTTTGCTTCCCAACTATATGCATTGGGGTTCAATCCTGCTGTGCAGCACCTTGGGCAAATATCTTCTACTATAGCTCTATGCCAACTAAAGTTTTGTGAGGGGACTTGTT
>NC_068983.1:141442151-141443238 GCF_001194135.2 Octopus bimaculoides | reverse complement strand
TAGGCCCCCTGAGTATCCCGACAGAGGCCCCAACCTCCGCAGACGAAAAAAGAGGGAAAAGAAAAAAAAAAAAGAAACGGGAGACGAGACGGCCCCCAAAAATGTCGATATTGACGAGCGTTCTGGCAGACCGGCAGCCCCCAGAACTGATAGAAATATTTCAGATGTGTGTGAAGCTCTGAGGAGAAATCGTCGAATCACAATCCGTGAGTTATTTACAGATCAGTAACCATCACTAATGATTTGAGTATGAGAGGCGTGTCTGCCAAGTTTGTGCCAAAACTGCTTTCAGCTGACCCAAAAGACACGCAGGATTCAGTTGCACCAGATCTTGACTGTGTCGAGAACGATGAAAACTTTTTTGAAACATTCCACAGGGCGCTGGGAAGGTATCGCCAAGCGTTTGGCAAAGTTTGATGCAGATTCTCTGCTCAACTGTCTCTGTCATGTTCAATGCAATGATGACACGTTACATATCTTCTTTCAAGCACTGTTGTAAGCAGTGAAATTAAGCTTGAACGTTGGGGCTAAGTACGCCTGCACAACAGAGCTCAAGGTCAACTTCTGCGTAGCGGCTTTACTCTGTGTTCTTTAGCTTCGGCATTATCGTATGCTATATGTATACGTACATGCGTGCGTGCATTCCTACATACATGCATTCATGCATGCATGCATACATGCATATATACATACATATATCCATGCATACATACATATATCGATGCATACATACAAAAATACAAACATACATACATACCTACCTACATACATACATACATACATACATACATACATACATATATCCATGCATACATACAAAAATTCAGACATACATATATGCATTCCGTTTGATTTTTATGAATATAGCCGAAGTAAAAACTTTTGAAACGATTTCATAATGCATTGAGCATCGTATATCAGATAAAAACAATTTTTCAGGAAACCCGCGTAAATATTTTAGATTTTGAGGTTTCAACTCCCATACAAATTTGGATGCAATATGTATTACTTCCAAATTTCAACAGCTTGTTTGTAGACTTATTTATGGACCCCATCCAAAAACGTTTCGCCATTCTATGGTATTCTA
>NC_068983.1:141441656-141442051 GCF_001194135.2 Octopus bimaculoides | reverse complement strand
AAATAGGAACATAACAGTCAACTTACTACATTTAAGTGCTTTCCTCCAGTTTACTAAAACGCCAATTGCTTCACAATTCTGGGCGAATGCTTCAAACGAACGACATATAACTTGTTTCTTTAATCCTTTGTCCTTGTTATAAGCACAAGCGTCTATTTTGCAGGATTGGTAAAACTTGACAGCAGTTGAAAATATAGACTTAAGGCAGTTTTTAAAGATACCTCTCTTATTGATAATTTCGTTGCAACGCCGAATTGCGTGTTTATTACATGTAACACTTACATCTGTTGACTGACATCTGTAAATACATAAGAATATTTGTGTGAAATATATTAACAATGGTTTGAAATTCTGGTACAAAGCCAGTAGGTGTCGTGGGAGTGGCTACATCGATT
>NC_068983.1:141440898-141441646 GCF_001194135.2 Octopus bimaculoides | reverse complement strand
AAATTCTGGTACAAAGCCAGTAGGTGTCGTGGGAGTGGCTACATCGATTACATTGACCTCAGTGTTGAACTGGTCTTTATTTTCTCGACCTACATCGACCCATATCGATGCAAGGCAAAGTCGACCTCAGCAGAATTTGAACTCAGCACATACAGACGCAGGAAATGCGGCTAGGCATTTTGCACGGCTTGCCAACTAATTTTACCAGTTGGCTGCCTTGCGAAATATATTACTAACAATAAAATAAAAAACAATTCAGGAAACAAATTTTATTGCAAAATGTAAAAAAGAATAAGCTTGTATTCTAGATATACAGATAAATATAGAAATTCGAATTTTGTATGTAATTTCATTAGAAATTTAAATTCAATGAACAACAAAATGGCCGTTTGTCTCAGAGAAAATAACATGTTCCAACAAGCTCCTTCGATTCGTAATGGAGACAAATTCAGTATTTTTTGTTATTTTGTTGCTAAGATTGGGCAATTGGGGGAAGAAATGCGTATCGTCTTCATCCGTATCTCTTTACATATACTTGTTCCATCGTATAGGCGGAATCATTCGTTCAGTTATAACACTGGAATTGGACTTTACATATGAAAGTGATTCGATGTAAATATATAATCTTATGCTAATATGTGATTTATATTCCAGAAAACTGAACTTTACGTATGTATAAGACTTAAGTATATCGATGTATACATTTAAATGTGAAAACTTTTTTATGTTCGTTAATACAAGACATGTT
>NC_068983.1:141440505-141440813 GCF_001194135.2 Octopus bimaculoides | reverse complement strand
ATATATAAAACATTTTGTCACGAACGAGGACAGTCATTAAGTACAAACACCGAACGAAGCTAAAATGGAAGAAAATTGCGAAAGTTTACACTTACTTCTTCTGAGGTTTATCACTATCATCAAGAACTTCATAGCTTTTACCGATGAGAGAATATTTGTTTCTTCGTTTTGATACGTTTACCCCAGCTTTTGTGCGCCAGTCATCTTTCTTGCCATTGCAATCACCACATATTCCTGTGAGTTGTCTTCTGTAAGTACCGGGAACTTTGACAATGACACGATGGTTCCCATCAAATTTCACTTGAAGA
>NC_068983.1:141439859-141439992 GCF_001194135.2 Octopus bimaculoides | reverse complement strand
AGATACTTGGACATCTTTGTCACAAAATCTACAGACATTCAATTGAACGAGAGGCTGATAATTATATACAACAATTTGTGAAAGATTCCTCACTCCTTCATTTTCGTTTCTTTTCTATACTGACTTGCCCATT
>NC_068983.1:141439383-141439738 GCF_001194135.2 Octopus bimaculoides | reverse complement strand
ATATATATATATATACATTTATATATATACATATATATGTATTTGCAGCTAACTCGGCCGGATACAAAGAGGTTTATTATGTTGAACCTGATTGTGCCAATATTAAGACAGGCACGAATTATAAGAATAATAAGTATAAGAATAAGTTAAGCGAAAATAAGTAAAATAAACCCAGAGATTGTCATAAACGTAACATAGGTAATTTAAATTTTTTTCAGAATTATACAAATAACTGTGATAACTCTAAAGATGATAATGTATGGATCATGGATCATACTCCCTTTTGGTTAATAAATAAACTCACGTACAATGCTTTCAGATGTAGCCATTTTCTTAGGCATACGTTTTTCTGGTT
>NC_068983.1:141439251-141439373 GCF_001194135.2 Octopus bimaculoides | reverse complement strand
TTATAAATTTCAGTATGATCGGGTATTATAATATAATATTAGGTTTAAAAAACAGAATATATTAACTGTATTATTTATCACTAATAATCTAATTGTATATTTGTATTTATTTACTAAAGTTT
>NC_068983.1:141439011-141439194 GCF_001194135.2 Octopus bimaculoides | reverse complement strand
GAATCAATAATTTGTATTACTTGACTGTTTATAATTAATAATGTTATTAGGGTTTTCTCCCTTAGACGGACTTTTATTTGAAGAGGAATTTTGAATATGGATCAGCCTTAGAGACTATAAATTTTTTTTGGTGTTTACTTTTTACCCTGAGGATGTGTAACGTAATTTACTTATTTAACTTGA
>NC_068983.1:141438888-141439001 GCF_001194135.2 Octopus bimaculoides | reverse complement strand
AAATAAGAGTTGAATTTGATCTTATACAGAAATGTTTACATAGGTAATAAACTTTAATACATATGGATATTAGCGTCAAAACTCTTATTTAAATATATATATATATATATATA
>NC_068983.1:141438526-141438829 GCF_001194135.2 Octopus bimaculoides | reverse complement strand
GTGTGTGTGTGTGTGTGTGTGTGTGTGTGTGTGTGTATGCATGTATATAATGAAGATCATGGAAAAACCTTTGCCTATATGCTGAAAATGGAAGCTAAATCATCTAACCACTTTAGGTCATCACCAGATCGAAGGAGTAAGCTAACGCAAATTCATAAAAATACAGTATTATCCCTGGATTCATCAATTTCTAGATTAGCCTAATGGCTTTTCCTCATCAGGAGAGGAAACTGAGCGCAATAAATGAAATATTTATACAAACCCACAGGAAAGCAAACGCAAAGCCAAGGTTACATATAAATA
>NC_068983.1:141438076-141438516 GCF_001194135.2 Octopus bimaculoides | reverse complement strand
ATACAAACCCACAGGAAAGCAAACGCAAAGCCAAGGTTACATATAAATACCACAAATACCTCAACAACATTGGTATACGGTCAGGGTAGACCATAAGTGACTAGACAACCCAGAAGTGAATGAGAATTATTCAATTTATAACAAAAAATGCTAAAATCATTAAAATTTTATCAGTGGCCACCATATAAATATAGACCTATTAAGGTGAAATCATATAAATAATTATAATAAAAGGCATTTCAACTTGCCTCTAATTTTGGTGATGACGTGGTTAGACGATGTAGCGTCACTTTCCAGCAGATAGGCAAGATTTTTTTTATGACCTTTATCATAATCATTTATAAGATTTCACCTTAACAGGACTACATTTCTATGCTGGCCACTGATAAAATTAATGATTTTATCCTTTATTATTATTATTATTATTATTATTATTATTA
>NC_068983.1:141437769-141438059 GCF_001194135.2 Octopus bimaculoides | reverse complement strand
ATATATATATATATATATATATATATATATATATATGCATGTACGTATATTTATGTACATATTTACGTATCTATATTCATGCATATACATATAAATACTTTCCTTAGAAACATGGAAACCTGAAAAATGACCACCTATATAGTACAACAGTTACCTATTAACCAAAATGCTACGTTGCGTCCTGGCATGCTTTCATTCTTAAGTGAAATGTCACTGATTTCAATTTTCCATTCATCCTTCGGCGTTGATTATATGTGTAACTAAATATTGGGATCGTCATTATCGATTTC
>NC_068983.1:141437435-141437751 GCF_001194135.2 Octopus bimaculoides | reverse complement strand
TGGCCTTGTGCCAAACTTTGGAACCGTTGAGGCGGTGAGCAGTCAGAATCGTTAGTATTACGACAAGGCGAACGATCTGCAGCTAAACATATCTTCCGGTTTTAAGTTCTGAACATAAATGTCACAGATGTTGACTTACCATTCCTCCTTTTGGAGTTGTTAAAATAAGTACATGTTGAGAAATGAGGTTGATTATATTTCCTTAATCCTCTCATAAAATTACTGGCGTTGTTTTGAATTCGAAAACTGTCATTATTAATACAATCCCAGTTGCAAATTGAAAATCACCTGAGATCGGATTTCCTTTTATTTCCCA
>NC_068983.1:141437030-141437425 GCF_001194135.2 Octopus bimaculoides | reverse complement strand
GCAGATAAAATAAAATGCCAGGGAAGTAAGGTAGTTGGGTCACTTCCCAACCATATGGCTTTTAGTTCAGTCTCAGTGCGTGGCGACTGCGGCAACTGTCTTCTGCTATATCTCCTACAATCCTGAGCATGAACGAAGTGTTTGATTACTCAACAGGAAAAAAGGGGATGTGAGAGTTATGGTTAAGAGACTTATGATTAAGGGCCGTGTAGCAGGCTCATAAGAGGGTACTGAGTGTCATAACAGAAAGAAACATATGGAAATGGCACGAGGTGTGACACGCAGACACAGACAGTGAGAGGGACATATAGAGAGTGAAAAAGAGATAGAAGGAAAGAGATATAAAGGGCAAGAGAGAGAGAGAGGAAGAGAGAGAGAGAAAGAGAGAGAGAGAG
>NC_068983.1:141436807-141436984 GCF_001194135.2 Octopus bimaculoides | reverse complement strand
AGAGAGAGAAATTTAGAATGGGACAAAATGAGTTTGAGGCGGAGAAAGGTAGAGAGATAGTGGTGTTGAAAGAGATGAAGAAAGAATTAACGTGAAGAACATGAGTATAAATATGTGTTTGGATGCGTATGTGTGAGTCTGTGTGATTCATTGTTAGACTTAAATGGTGTCGTAAGT
>NC_068983.1:141435413-141436797 GCF_001194135.2 Octopus bimaculoides | reverse complement strand
ATGTGTGAGTCTGTGTGATTCATTGTTAGACTTAAATGGTGTCGTAAGTTGGCGCATATTTCACTTGTACTACGTTTCCAGTAGTAAAAATGAAATTATCTAATGTCTGTTTAGATTATTGTGCAACAACGAAAATAACTTCAATTATTTCTTACAGTGATTCTTCTTCTTGGTAGCAAGCGCAGCGTGTTGTTACCGAGCTTTACATCGACAAGACGTGTATAAGATACTCTCTTATTTCTTCCACGATGTTCATTTTTTACTTCTACTTTAAAATTCGGAAATTTAGTTCCTGGGAGAGGTGTTGCCAGTGTGTATTTACACGTTCCCATAAAATGAATCATCTGACCGTCAAATGTTTTGTAATGAGGATCTCCAGATGCTGAACATACACAAGGTCTAGTAGCAACTGAAACAAAATAAATATGATTGTATTGACTCAGCATTTGAAAGTGCATTGTCTGTGTATCGAGAATATTAGAAGACAATAAATAAATTAAACCTAAATACTTTCGCTTCACATGCACATCTATCATATCGATTTAATATTTGTTTTCATTAAATGCTATCATTCACATCTAGTATTTTGTAAATTTCTGTGACACCATTTTAAATTGTAAAACACATTTTGTTATTTCATCTGCAGGTCTCAAATTCCGCCGAGTTCGAGTTTGCCTTTCTACCTTTAGGAGTCGCTGAAATAAATAGATGTTGAGCGCTGTGATTAATGTCATTGACTCGCCCCTGCTCAAAAATTGCTGGCTTCATTCCAAAGTTTGAAATTAATTTGTAAGCAAAGTGAGCTGGCAGAATCATTAGCATGTTGGGCCAAGTGCTTTGCGACACTTTTCTCGTATTTACGTTCGAGTTTTATTTCCGCCGAGGTCGACATTTCCTTTCATCATTTAGGGATCAAGGAAAGAAATATCAGGTGAGCACTGGGTCAATGTAATTGATTTATACCTTACTCAAATTTGCTAGCTTTGTACCAATATTTGAAAGCACGATTTATGCACAATGTCATAAAATCAGAGAGTGTATTTAGCCGAATATACAGAGAAAACTATTAGAGTAATATTATATTTCATTACATTAAATGGAAGAAATGCAAAGCTAACACCGTTAGAATATGATATGTAAAAGTGCATGCCATCAAAGTGACACTGGGGTAAAATATACGAAACCCCAACATGACTACCTGTATGATAATGGTACACCAGGCACATGCATCGCAACAATACATGCACGACATGGTTATCTCACATGAGGATAAACAGCGTATGACCTTGCAGGTGTAACCCAGTTAGAATTTGCAACAGGTCGTATAGTCCAACCCGGTCAAAATGCCTCTGAATAAGAGTTGTTTAGGGATGTTGAATGAAAC
>NC_068983.1:141435091-141435401 GCF_001194135.2 Octopus bimaculoides | reverse complement strand
AGCGGTGAATTATCCAAAGCTCAAAGAATTCCCCTTAATACATGGCTATGATGCTACCCCACTACTTGTGCTCGTTATCAGAGATGCATATATCGTCAGCAATTAAGGGACATGCTTAAGTGATTAAGGTCAAACAACTGACAAGCAAATCTCTGGTATTCAGCAGAATATAAGCTGTAGTCCATCTTTTATACAAAGACCAAACAATGTAGATGATAACACCTCCAATCAGACAAGGTCAGAAGCCATAAGAACTAGTGTCTAATCATTATTATTATTATTATTATTATTATTATTATTATTATTATTA
>NC_068983.1:141434735-141435035 GCF_001194135.2 Octopus bimaculoides | reverse complement strand
GGTGGTGGTAGTGATGGTAGTAGTAGCGGAGTAGTTGTAAAATACGTAGTAGCAGTGGAAAGAGTAAAATGAATTTCTATTTGGTTGGAAAATTTAATTGTGAGACATGTAAAGGTAAATAGAAACACTCAAAATATTAAGTCAGGAGATACTTACTTAGCACTGGTGGCACTGGAAATGAAAAGTAAAAATATAATGAATTAGTTCCTTGTCATAAATATTTCGTATTACAACTATACAAATCTATTCCAGATTATGAATATTTTAATAATTGGATAATGAATACTTGAATATGTTTCC
>NC_068983.1:141429907-141434635 GCF_001194135.2 Octopus bimaculoides | reverse complement strand
CTTTTCACTTTCGCGAAGTTCTTAGATCCAACACTGCCAGAATCATCCAAGACGAGCATAACATCAGCAACTGCCTTATCACAACCTACAAAAGAAAGATACATATTTGATATCTGAGTTATTCCAAGAATAGTGTAAATGATAGCATTTTGAGATTTTCAAGTTGAAATTCCGCGTAATGGTGTATTTATTTTATTAGTATTTTTGAGAAGATGAATTACTAAGACATATATATAGCAATGACCATTCTTGTAATTAGTATGGTTATGAAGGTTCGTCGCCAGTAGAGAGATTGTTGGGCTCACGAATATAATGTGTTGCATTACTGGACTGCGTGGAGTGTTCCGTTCTTGAGTAAATATTTGATTTTAGGTTACACCACTCTACGTAACTAGAAATGTAGAAATTACTTCCAACCAAGGACCACTGTAATATCTCTCTCTCTCTCTCTCTGGGTATCACATCTTTAATAGTCAGCTGGCTTAGTTATGGAAAGGCTGATGTAGTAACTGCATCCAACTATATGTGTACCTATAATAATTATCCAAAACATAGTGATTACTACTGAACCATACCACTTTATGGTGGCGGTGATATATCTTATTCTTATTATCATAAATATTAGTATTGATGTGATCGCAAAATTCGTTAGTCGAACAAAAGATCATCTGATATTCAATTTCATAGAAATGATTATTACTATTATCGTTTACATCTCAGAAGGTTGTCTTGTTTGTTCTAGTAGATTTTGTGAGAGCGGACATGAGCCTGCTGTCAGAGGTCGCACAGGTTCTCTTTCCGCACATTATAAGCTTTCATAGTTGGTTGCTAATTATCGTGGGAGACATTCAGCATCCAAGTACCAATCTCAAAATCCTAACTGTCCCAAACAGGACAGTTTTGGGGGTTTGCTATCCTCTCAATTCCGATTTCTTTGATATAATTCTCGAACTTGGCTTTTTGTACTCCGTGTGTCCCCTACAACTACTGGAATGACAGACAAGTCCACATTCTTGCAATTTCGTCTTCTAGTAGTCTGTACTTTTCAATCTTTTCTAGGTCTTTGTCACTGATGCGTGGATCTCCAGGGATTGCAAAATCTATGATCTTGATTTCTTTTTTCCTTTAATTACCACAACAATATCCGGTCTCCGAGCCTCGATTAGGGAGTCACATTGGACTGTAAAATCTCGCAGTATCTTATGTTCCTTGTTCTCGGTGACTCCTTCTGGTTCATGTTCGTACCATTTCTGTGCTCTTTTCAGGCCATACCTTTTACATAGCCTCCAGTGGACGAACTTAGCCATGTTATCGTGCCTCCTTTTGCAATACTTTTGGGCCAGCTTGCTACACTCACCCACAATATGTGAGATTGTTTCATTTCTATTGCCACACATCCTACAAAGGGGCGATCCACTACTCTTATGTATTTAGAACTTGGTGTAATTAGTTCTCAGAGCTAGTTCCTTGGCGCTGCATATAAATGCCTCAGTGCATCCTTTCAGACCACTTTTTCTTAGCCATCTCCAAGTGTTGGTCTTGTCTTTTCCTTCAATTTCTCTGATGTATTTTCCATGCAGTGGTTTCATTTTCCAGTTATTTACTCTTTCTTCTTTCTTAAATGTTTGTAGGTACATCACATTTTCGGTAGGTATTATATTGTTAATTCTAACAGCGGCAAGCAAGGATTCACTTTGCTGTTTGATGTACCATCCCAGACTGCTCTTCCCGTTGACAACACAGATCTTGCATCCTATGAGACCTCTTCCACCTCTGTTTCTAGGCACATACAGTCTGTCAGTATTGCTTTTGGGTGTAGTTCCTTGTTAATTGTCATCACTTTTCTAGTCTTCCTATCCATTTCCTCAAGCTCGTTCATTGTCCACCTAACAACACCTGCGCTGTATCGCATTAAGAAAACAGCCATGTGTTCAACAAACAAGATGGGGACAAATATCCGTCAAATGTAAATAATGTAGGAATATTATTATAATAATAATGATAATAAATTTTCTCACGGGCTTCCATTGCACTACCGAGCGCTGTTCTAAGAGCCTTGGGTGTGTAGTGTGGTTTGTTGTTGTTATTTTCTCTTTATTGAGAGTACTTTACGTAGGTTGTGTGCGATTCCGAGTAGTACTATTATTTGTGTGTGATATATATTTGTAAGTCCTGGTGTTTCGGTTATATATTGGTCTGTATATTTTAAAATCTTGCCTAATGCATATGTCATTATAGGGAGTCTTTCTGATTTAAGACTCAACATTCGGGTTATATCTATTTCCAGAATTTAACCGTTTGTTTTAGAGACACATTGTCATCCGTTGGGATTGGTACATGGATTAGAAGGCATTTTGTCTTGATTATCATCATCATCATCATCATCATCATCATCATCATCATCATCATCATCATCATCATCATCATCATCATCATCATCATCATCATCATCACCATCATCATCATCATCATCATCATCATCATCATCATCGTCATCATCAATATTGAGGGTAGAATCGTTAGGCCGCTGGACGAAATGCTTAGCGGTATTTCACCCGTTGCTACCTTTATAAGTTCAAATTCTGCCAAGGCCGACTTTGTCTTTCGAGGTCGATAGATTAAGTACCAGTGAAACACTGGGGTCACTGGAATCGACTAGTCCCCTCCCTCCAAATTTCAGGGCTTGTGCTTTTAGTAGAAAGGATTATTATTGATATTGTTGTTGATTTCTCAAGCAGTACTTTCTGTTAGTGTTACTGATGGCGTTATATCTTTATAATAAACATGGCTGATATTTAGCAAGGTGAGACACACATAAGAAGGAAGGAAACAAAGGACCACTGATGAGGTCACAGAAGTGTGACGAAAGAACTCTGGCCGAAATAAGATTAAGATTAATGTAATATAAAGCTGAAGCAAATTAACACCAAATATACAGTGCGTGTGTTTTTATTGGCTAAACTGGCAATATGACCATCCCCAAGTACAACAACATCTGTTTCAACACACGATTTCACATCAAAAATCTTGCAAAACAAATATGTAAACGGAATAATTTTTAATTGTTTTCTGAAATCTATTCTTCAATAACCCACTTTATAGTAGTAGCAATTGTATTAAAAGTAGTAGTAGTAGTAGTAGTAGTAGTAGTAGTAGTAGTAGTAGTAGTATATTTTGTGTGTGGTGAACCAGAATGAATTTAGAACTAGAAACGTATCAGCAAAACGTGAATTAAAAGAGAAAAAAATATTAAAGAGATGTTAGGCAGATACTCACTTTTTACTGTTGTCATTTTTGTTGAAGATGTTTGTAAAGGGAAGAAAAAGTAAATTAGTTAAATGTCATGATTTGTTACAATAAATACAAAAATTTAATTATATAGAGTACTTAAGATACTATGTTTCACATTTTCCTCCTTGAATATATCCCTCAAATTACATAAATATAACTATATGATAGCGTTTATATATATGTGCATATGTTTTTAAGTTTTTGCATATGATCCTGGCTACTGTAGCGTATTTGTAGATTACTTGTGAATGCTATAATATAGCCTGTATAGTATTGTATAATCTGTAAATACATAACTAATACATAAATGCAAACACACACGCACACACGCACACGCACACGCACAAACACGTACGCACACATACGCGCATAGTAATTGCTTAGTTTGGGCAAAAATCCTCACAATACACACTTAAAAGCTCCTATGTCACTTGTCGGTACCACCTGTTAATTCCATCTTCCAGGATAACCCCATAGGATGTGTATACACGTAAAACAACTTTCAGCTTAGGATAAATATAACAATAGCAATAAAATTATCTTCATGGAAATTCGTAGGCTTTATTAATACATCGCAACATATGCGTCATTAATGCTAGTGTTTGGTGTAGAAATATGTATTGTGATGCATTAATAAATCCTATGATTTCCCATTCCTATGTTATTGTTGCTATGTGTGTGTGTGTGTGTGTTTCTCATGCATAAATTTTTTTGTCTGAGACTTCGAAGTTTAGGCTAGCTAAGCCATCATCGGACTGTTTGATCGCATACCACGTGAGAAAGCACCAACAAAGAGTTGTTGCTGAAAAATATTTTATATATCAATAGTTATTCTAAAGAATAATGTAATGATATATAAATGAAAACTCGGTAACTTAAAGCTGGTGTCTGGTGCAGATTCTAATGTAGTAGTTTGCAGAAAAAGTTTGCTATTTTCCCGCATCTCGTACTATCCTACTCATAGGCGTAGGAGTGGCTATGTGGTAAGTAGCTTGCCTAACGACCAGGTTCAGTCCCACAGCGTAGCACTTTGGGCAAGTGTCTTCTACTATAGCCTTGGGCTGACCAAAGCCTTGTGAGTGGATTTGGTAGACGGAAACTGAGAGGCCCGTCGTATATATGTATATACATATATATATATATGCGAGTAAAAACAAATACAAAAAAGGTGGTTTTTTTTGTATGATTGTGTATAGAGGAATATATTATTTTGTTTAAAAGAGTTCCAACACTGTCTGCCCTTTATGTTTCACCTACACTCCTGCAGATCCAACGTGGGGCATAGAATATGGAACACACAACACATGATATAATATACAATATATAATATAAAATAAAATAAAATGAAATGGATGGCACCATGAAAGAAAGTATTGAATGTAGATGAAATATTGAGTGTTCAATATAAAGGATCAAATATATAAATATAAATATATA
>NC_068983.1:141426844-141429220 GCF_001194135.2 Octopus bimaculoides | reverse complement strand
TATATATATATATATATATATATATATATATATATATATATATATACACAAACTCCTGTAATGATAATAGTAATGGAGATGTAGGAATCAGGAACAGCAGAACTAATACATTTAATGCATAAAATATAAACTGTAACTCCGATGTTTATACTAGCCCAGGTATTACTGACGCAGTACCTGATGATACTGAGATGAATTTAAATGATACTATGGTAGAAGCAAGTATAAATAATAACAGTAATAATTGTTGTTTCGAGGCCCCCAAGCGAAGAAGTAGGCTCGACCAAGACATATAAATAGAGGTAGTCTGACCGTGGTAGGGGTTGACTGACAATGGACTGACAGTTGAGTAGCCGTCGTGTAGCGGTTGAGCAGAGATCATCCGAAGGTGCTAGATAGCAGTAGCTTGAGACATAACAATAATAATGCCGATAATTATTATAGTAGTAGTAGTAGTAGTAGTAGTGGGCATAATAATAATAATAATAATAATAATAATAATAATAATAATAATAATAATAATAATAATAATAATGATGATGATGATGATGATTATAATAATATTGATAATAATATTAACAATGATAGGAATATCAATAATATTAATAGTATTGAAACTCTCAGTAGCAATTGTAGAGTTAAATTCCATTGCCCGTTTTTAGTTCGATGTTTAATCCAAAAGGTAGTTTATAGATGTACAACTGTGACTGAAGCTGGTAATTTTATATATACTGGGCGTTCGAAAAAACTGAAAAAACGTATTAATAACCATTTTCATTGTTTAGACTTAGACATAAAGCTAATAGAACGTCTTTATCTTGTAAGATCTGGGAACTTAAAGAAAGTGGTTACCGGATTTAGCCTTAAATGGGATATAATACGGAAGGCACAGCCTTATAGAGGTAGTCAATATGGATGTGAGCTTTGCTGTATGGAAGTTTATGAGATTTTTAAGAGTACAGACACAAGAAAAACTTGATTAATAATAGATCAGATCTAAGGGTATTTTGCCTGCATAGCATCACCGCACATTTAAGTATTTTCAAAACTAATAATATTACACTTATCATACTTGAAACTTGATGGTGGAAATTAACTCTGGTGTCATGTCCATTATAACTTAGCCTCTAGTATAAAATATAGGATATTATGTAATATGGTATAATGTATTACATTACATATGTTATATGCGGTGTGTTATGTTACATGGTGTACTATATGTATTATTGTCCACTCATAACCCCTGCCTAGTGAATCTGATCTCATCCTATTTTGGTGAGTATACTATTTTTTTCCTTCTATGAATTTCTAATCTACCAGTCATATTATGTATATCTGTAGTGATTTTGTGATAGTAAGTCTCCCTTTACTAAATTTTATACTCCCTAGGAACAATACAATCATACATAAAATAAAACGTGTAATATTACAAGTTATAAAACCTCGTTTTGAATACCTTTAACTGCCCTCATTACTTCTATACATATTGCTTCCTTTTTTAGGTTACCTTAATCTTTTCCTGCCTTTAATTTTAATCCCCTGTCTCTTTATATGTATTTTATATGTGTTTGTTATTATTTTCTATAAATTCATATTATTTTATTTTCTTATCTTAGTATGCTTACCTAATAAATCTCTTATCCTTTATAAATTGTTATTTTTCTTGTTCTTAAATTAATATTTTTCAGTTACTTATGTTTATGCAAAATATTTATGCTATATTCTTTTATACAAGCGTATATATATTTGTGTATATGTATATATGCATATATACATATATATATGTGTATGTGTGTGTGTGTGTGTGTATAAAACCTCTTTTTGTGTATGTATCTGTATGCATTATTTTTATACTATTACGCTTACTTTTATCATTACACATTTTCTAGTATATTTATATTTAATTATGTCTATGTATTATCTTTATCTTATTATCCTGCTTCTGACTCATTGCTTCAAATCAATAAATAGTATGTATATCTTTACAGATATTCCATATGTAATTGGCTTGAATAGTCTTTATACAGACCACCAAAAAATTAATTAAGTAAAGAAGAGGTATTAAATTGATCCTACATAATAGTAATCTTCCTTTTAATGTTTATAATTGATACATACACACTTCTTAGCTATTTTGGTTATGATATCATTTCGTTGATTTATTTTCAAAATTTTATTTTATTTTTATACAACATAATGACATTGCTTATAAACGTTCACCCATCGAGGCCCTAATATTTTCCCTGTATCTCATTATAGCATCTTAAATTTCATTGTGCTTTGCCCATTTACCTGGTAATAACATCACGAATTAAAGTCAAACCTACCCTACCTCTTTTTTATGGACAATTACTTCTATATAATTTACTCTTGCTA
>NC_068983.1:141423511-141426161 GCF_001194135.2 Octopus bimaculoides | reverse complement strand
TGTATGTATGTATGTATATATATCAAAATAAGCAACATACATACATACATACGACGTCGAGAGTTCCAGTTGATCCGATCGATGTAACAGCATGCTCATGAAATTAACATGCAAGTGGCCGAGCAATCCACAGATGCGGGTACCCTTAACATAGTTTTCAGAGAGATTCAGTGTGACAGAAAATGTGACAAGGCTGGCCCTTTGAATCACAGGCACAACTCATTTTTGCAAATTTGAAATAAAATGCCTTGCTTAAGGACACAAATGGTCGCCGAGAATCGAACTCACGTCCGTACGGTCGTAAGCCGGTTACCTTAACCAATTAGCCACAGCAAAATATGCTACGATGCGAAGGTCCTGGAATTCAAGTGGATTTACTTAATTTTAAGTTTGATTAGAAGAAAACATATCGGAATAAGATGCGTAGAATTCACTCAGCAAACCATTAAATAAAGGTTAAATTAATAACAATATAAAAAAGAAATATGTATTATTTCCCAATAGTTTAACTCGTGTCTATAAGTCTATAGTAGTAGTAGTTGTCGTCGTCGTAGTAGTTGTGGCGGTGGTGGTAGTAGTAGTGGTGGTGGCGGTGGTGGTAGTAGTAGTAGTAGTAGTAGTAGTAGTAGTAGTAGTACATTTGTAAAATGTGTAGACGAAGGAGTGGAATCAGTAAGGGAATTCCTGTTTAACGTCCATAATATCTAGTCGGTTGGACTGATAATTGTAAGAACTATCAAAATATAAATAGAAACGCTTATTCACTGATAGTGCAGTAACAAGTCGGCAGATACTTACTTGGCGCTGGTGGTTTTCGGACTTGAAAGGAAAAGTAAAAATAAGATAAATTAGTTCCATGTCATTAAACATTTCGTATTACATATATATGATTTTATTCGTTTATTCCAGATGATGAATATTGTAATAATTGCATAAGTATATTTCCCAAATATTTTAATAGTGATTTATGTTGTGTGTGTCAAAAATGTTTTAATAATATTTACATATATTTATAACTAATTAGAATTTCCTAAAATCTGAATCTAATGTACTGAGAATCAGACCATTCAATTTTGTCGGCCGTTAAAACAGTACACTATTTTAAGTGTGAAAATGTAACTATTATAAATTTGAAAATGTATGAGTTTATCGTCTTTTGGATAGATTAATTTAAAACTTTGAACTCATTTCAGCTACTTAACACGACACCAAAGAACATTTTAATGCCTTTTCAAAATAATTACGCGTTATTACATTATTCAATAATTTATTACATTTTAATTATATACTAATTCAATAATTCACAGTTAGTTTTCTTTTACAGCATGATTCTGAAACTAAAGCAGTTCTTACACTATTACTGCTTTGAAATCTACGCCGCTTTCAGCATCAAAGATAATTATAAATTCTACAATGTTCAGATACAAAATTTTATACATACCATTACAAGTTCTTTTAGCCAATTGCTTCACAATGGAATTAAGAACGTTAAAGTTTTTAACTGCGAACACATGATCTCGGCTTGGTGAACTACCAATAATTTTCAATTCAGACTGTCTAATTCCTTTGCCAACTCCGATAGCAAACACAATGGTGCCACTTTTTCGTAATTCCAATGCTGCTTTTTTAGTTTTACTGAGGATATTCGATTTGCCATCAGTTATTATGATAGCAATGTTCGGGACACGTTTTCTATCCCCTGCCCTTCGAGTGAATGAATTTTTCCTCAAGTAATTAAGAGCTAAATGTGTATTCGTTCCTCCTTTTCGGTACCCTATTTTATTGATTGCCTTGAGTAGATTCTTCTTGTTATAATGCCTTTTCAGCGGAAACTGCGATTTGACCTTCCAGCTGAATGTAATGGCTCCTACACGAATTTTGTTTCTACCAATGTTAAGGGATTTCACTATATTTTGTGCAAAACTTTTCACTTTCGCGACGTTCTTAGATCCAACACTGCCAGAATCATCCAAAACGAGCATAACATCAGCAACTGCATTATTACAATCTGCAAAAAGAAGGAAAATGTCTAAGAAACCTCGCAAGAATAGAATACCGAAGAGAAAAACATTTTCGATGTCACATACTTAATATATTATACTTGTCGCTTCGATATTTTTACCTTAGATATGTTCCTTGAAAGTTTTATAGGGTTGAAAACAATCACAATATAATTCAAATTTAGATGAACGAAATATATCGAGATTTCGCTTTATTTTTCTGATCATCGAACTAATAAAACTGTACGTCTTTACAAGAATGTCTGGTACACGATATATCACAGCTACAAAAGACCTGAATGCTTTTAACTGCCCTCATTACTTCCATAGCTATTGCTTCCTTATTTAGGTTACCTTAATCTTTTCATGCTTTTAATTTTAATCCCCTGTCTCTTTATATGTATTTTATATGTGTTTCTTATTATTTTCTATAAATTCATATTATTTTGTTTTCTTATCTTTGTATGCTTACCTAATAAATCTTTTACCCTTTATAAATTGTTATTTTTCTTGTTCTTAGATTAATATTTTTCAGTTACTTATGTTTATGCAAAATATTTATGCTATATTCTTTTATACAAGCGTATATATATTTGTGTATATGTATATATGCATATATACACGCATATATATATATATATATATATATA
>NC_068983.1:141422054-141423044 GCF_001194135.2 Octopus bimaculoides | reverse complement strand
CATTATAGCATCTTAAATTTCATTGTGCTTTGCCCATTTACCTGGTAATAACATCATGAATTAAAGTCAAACCTACCCTACCTCTTTTTTATGGACAATTACTTCTATATAATTTACTTTTTCTAAAGTTTTGTTTCTTTGTTCTTATGGGTGAAGTGGTACCTATGACTATATTTATGACCAATAGCTAGCCATGCGCTGTCAACTCACTTTTGCTCTTTATCCTAAATATGCACAGTCTTCTAGTCTCAAATTTTAGTAGATGATAATGAGATAAATAAACTGGAAATAGATTACAATCCTATGACCCCACTGTGTTCCGTGCTATTCAAAGAAATTGTAATCTGTTTTCTTAGCCATTCTTGCTACAATAGCGACAACATGAATTTCTTCCGTCTTCTTGCTCTGTTAAAATATTTAAGAAAAAATATATTAACTTATCGTACTGGTTGAAGTCCCATATTTTTTTGTGCAGCTCAAGATAGCACAGTATCTAAATTGATGTAATGATTGCATTGATCAATTAAATGGATCCGCTTGAATTGGTCATACTGCATTACTAATTGAAATCCTGTTGCTTATATATATATATATGTATATATATATACATTGGCAATCCGTGGCTTACGACGTCGAAGGTTCCAGTTGCCTGCTCGTGAAATTAACGTGCAAGTAGCTGAACACTCCACAGACACGTGTACCGTTAACGTAGTTCTCGAGGACATTCAGCGTGAGACAGTGTGACGAGGCTGACCGTTTGACATACAGGCACAACAGAATCAGGAAGTAAGAGAAAGTTGTGTTGGAAGAGTACAGCAGGGTGCAACACCATCCCCTGCCGGAGCCTAGTGGAGCTTTAGGTGTTTTCGCTCAATAAACACTCACAACGCCCGGTCTGGGAATCGAAACCGCGATCCTATGACCGTGAAATCGCTGCCCTAACCACTGGGCCATTGCGCCTCCATATATATATATATATGTATATATATA
>NC_068983.1:141420254-141421480 GCF_001194135.2 Octopus bimaculoides | reverse complement strand
GAGATTCAGTGTGACAGAAAATGTGACAAAGCTGGCCCTTTGAATCACAGGCACAACTCATTTTTGCAAATTTGAAATAAATGCCTTGCTTAAGGACACAAATGGTCGCCGAGAATCGAACTCACGTTCGTACGGTCGTAAGCCGGTTACCTTAACCGATTAGCTACAGCAAAATATGCCATGAAGCGAAAGTCCTGGAATTCAAGTGGATTTACTTCTTTTTAAGTTTGATTGGAAGAAAACTTATCGGAATAAGATGCGTAGAATTCACTCAGCAAACCATTAAATAAAGGTTCAAATAATAACAATATAAAAAAGAAATATATATTATTTCCCAATAGTTTAACTGGTGTCTATAAGTCTATAGTAGTAGTAGTTGTCGTCGTCATTATCGTCGTCGTCGTAGTAGTGGTGGCGGTGGTGGTAGTAGTGGTAGTAGTAGTAGTAGTAGTAGTAGTAGTAGTAGTAGTAGTAGTGGTACATTTGTAAAATGTGTAGAAGAAGGAGTGGAATCAGTAAAGGGAATTCCTGTTTAACGTCCATAATATCTAGTCGGTTGGACTGATAATTGTAAGAACAATCAAAATATAAATAGAAACGCTTATTCACTGATAGTGCAGTAACTAGTTGGCAGATACTTACTTGACGTTGTTGGTACTGGGACTTGAAATGAAAAGTAAAAATAAGATAGATTAGTTCCATGTCATTAAACATTTCGTATTACATATATATGATTTTATTCGTTTATTCCAGATTATGAATATTGTAATAATTGCATATTTGAATACTTGAGTATATTTCCCCAATATTTTAATAATGATTTATGCTGTGTGTTTCATGCGTTTCAGTTACGCAATTTTTATTTTAAATGTTTTAATAATATTTACATATATATTTTATAAACTTGTGGACATAAACTTTATGTCCGCAAATATATATAACTATGTATCGTATGAATGAAATTATGAATTTATGAATGTAAGTAATGACCACAGGTTACATGCATGCTAGTATCTCCATTGCCATACTGAATATAATTTCTATGAGATAGCATATATATTAGAATGTTTTCTAGTTATTATAAGCTTTGAAAATAACAACTGAGCACATTCACCGTGAAACTGTACTCAGGAGACATATTACTCTACAACAATTTTTATGTGTCTCTGTTATTTCAGATATCAGTGATTTCAATATTTATTTAAAAGTTCAATTTTATATATATA
>NC_068983.1:141418537-141420054 GCF_001194135.2 Octopus bimaculoides | reverse complement strand
ATATATATATATATATATATATATATATATAGTAAAATAAGGATTCAGATAGAATCCGGCACTTGAAAAGATATGCACTAGGTAGGGCTGGATAAATTTGTACTATTGGCCTCTGGTTGGTAAGTATCAAATAAGATATTCGGGTTGTGTACTCAGAGAAAAACAACCCTATGTGTATTTAGCACCTAGGAGCCGGTCCAAAGCATGACTTGTACGTTGTTGGTATGCTCTAGGGTGTCCGAAAAGTCGTAAATCCCCTTGGTGTATTATAATCAATTAAATAATAAAAGACGATGGATAACTGTCAGCACTTTACAGCTGTTTCTTACGCATTTTTAATAGAAGAATGAGAACATTACTTCATTACTAAAAACCGTAATCATCAGAGGAAACTTTAATTTTACAAGCAAAATAATATCCCAAGAATACAGCAGGGACGTGGCTGAAGTCTGTCGAGGCTATGAAATGGGAGAATGACCAACAACATTTGCTGTTGTTGGCATTAAGGGATGGGGTTGGGTTAATAATACACAGTACAATCTATGTTCTTAATCTAACCCCGACCCCTAATACCTTCAACGGCCAATTTTGTTTGTCATTCTCCCATTTCATAGTTAACCTCGACAGACTTCAATTACTTGCCTGCTGTATTCTTGAGCTATTCTCTTGTTTGTAAAATTACGTTTCATCTGATGATTACAGTGTTTTAGAATGAAGTAATGGTCTATTTTTCCTAGCAAAATAAGCGTAAGAAACAGCTGTAAAGAGCTGACAATTATCCCTTGCCTGTTATTATTCATTTGTTTATATATATATATATATATATATATATATATATATATGTATGTATGTATGTATGTATATATACAAATATGTTACAGAACACAATTGCTAAACAGACAACATAAAGAGTTTTACTATTGCGTTCGTAAATTCTATAAGACCTTTAGATTTAGTACAAATCTCAGTACATTAAAAACAAGTGCCTCTTTTTTTTCTTTTTACAGATTACTTTCCCTGAAACATAGTTCGGATATGGCATAAGATGAAATAAACTAGTATATTTAACTAATTTTATTCTTCTGTCTCAACCCATCATATAGCGCCCACTTATATTTTCACTCTTCACCTAACTTATAATTTATATAATACCTATATTTAACTTAAACACTAGTTAAATTAAATGTATATATTTACTTTATTTTATTTATTTATTCAACCTATTTATTTATCGTTATTTTATTTTACCATATGCTATACTTCACTCTATTGAAATCTATTAATGACTTGATCTTTTATTTATTTCTCCTTTCATTAGCTTTATGACCATTTGATTTCTTTAATCTTCTACCATATAACCTCCAATCTATTATTCAGTATAATTCCTTCTCGAACTTACACCAAGCCAGAATCACTACGTTAAACTGTTATGCTCTAACCCTCAAACGTAACCTACCTCCTTTCACTATGTGACAATTCTAACCTATACTTGACGTTGCTAATACATTAGAATTCTT
>NC_068983.1:141416587-141418181 GCF_001194135.2 Octopus bimaculoides | reverse complement strand
TATATATATATATATATATATTTATGTGTGTGAGAAAAAATAAGCTCAAATAGAACAATTCAAACTGTTTGAGTAGTCCAAAAAGAGATAAAATAATTTCTAATAAAAATTCTTCATATTCAGACATATCCTGTTAGAGCAAGCAATAATAATATGAAAATAACAACTGAAAAGGTCTTTATAGATAGAAAACACCATAAACAATTATAAAAATTGGGAAGAGATGTTAAAAGATCAAAACTGGATTTAATATGCACATACGAACGTTTCAGAGGGCAATACAAATATGTAAGAAAAAATTATAATAATAATTATAATTAAAATTATGTATTGTCATTCTCGTCAGTGTGAAGAATTTAAAGAAAACAAAAACAAGTCTATTTATGCATAAATAGACTTGCATACACATTTTTATAATTGTTTATGGTGTTTTATACCTATAACGAATTTTTCACTTATATATATATATATATATGCCAGCGGGGAGATACCCAGCGTTGCTCGGGATTAAAATCGCATAATTCTTTTTATTGTTTTACTTCCATCGGTCATGTGACTGCTGACGTGCTGGAGCATCACCTTTACTCAAAGAAACTGACAACAGGATTTATTCTTTGTAAGCATAGTGCTTATTCTATTCGTGTTTTGCAAACGGCTAAGTTATGGGGACGTAAACACAGCAACATCGGTAGTCAAGTGATGGTGGGTGTACAAACACAGACATAGACACAGACACACACACACACGTATATATATATATGCAAGTCTATTTATGCATAAATATATATGTATATATATACATATATATATACATATAGGTATATATAAATACATATATATATATATACTTATATATATATATATATATATGTGTGTGTGTGTGTGTATATATACGTACATATATTGTATATATATATATATATATATATATATATATGTATTTATATACACGTATATATATCTGTTCAAGAAACTCTCAACAGGCCCTCCCCTGTGATAGAAAACGATGGGTTCCACCTCTCCTCACTGGGAGGGGCCTCAGCCTGCTCTGTCAGTGGCACAATTCCCTCTTGCGCCGGTGGCACACATCCCACCGGCAGAACGTCAGGATCTATCGGTGGCACAGCAACCTCCGCCGGCCTTCTCCCATTTCCTCTTTTATTCTTATTTAGGGTTACGGGAGTCAAGGCCTCTATCGACTTAACCGTGCGGTCCTCCTCCTCTCCCACAACCTGTATGTCTTTTGGTGAGCAACCATTGTTGCTCACCTTTCTTTTTCTTTTCGTGTAGGCTACCCTCCAGGGGGAGGGGGCAGAGGGCACCTTTTCTTTTTTCTTCTGCTCCAGAGCCTTACCTCGGCCCTGGGGGCAGTTCTTTTAGATATGGTTCCAGGCACAGGTGACACTTAGAGGGGCAACCCTGAAGAATCACCGGATACTTGACCCCGGCCATTACCAGAAAATCGGGGAATACTAGGTCTCCGACCGACTGGGTCTAAAAGGTCATAACTACTTTTGACCCAGCCCAATCGGTCGCGGCCTCCACCCTGACACTAAGGAGCTTGGTTCGGCTACTGCCCAGACCTCTACGAATG
>NC_068983.1:141414612-141416577 GCF_001194135.2 Octopus bimaculoides | reverse complement strand
GGCACCTTTTCTTTTTTCTTCTGCTCCAGAGCCTTACCTCGGCCCTGGGGGCAGTTCTTTTAGATATGGTTCCAGGCACAGGTGACACTTAGAGGGGCAACCCTGAAGAATCACCGGATACTTGACCCCGGCCATTACCAGAAAATCGGGGAATACTAGGTCTCCGACCGACTGGGTCTAAAAGGTCATAACTACTTTTGACCCAGCCCAATCGGTCGCGGCCTCCACCCTGACACTAAGGAGCTTGGTTCGGCTACTGCCCAGACCTCTACGAATGGCCTGTTCGATCCACTCAGACTGAGCTCCAGGCGGCAGCCCACAGACCCAAGGCCTCGTTATTTTCTTCCCACAATATGTGGGAAGGAACAAAATCTTTTCCCCTTCTAGGGCCTAGCTTGCTGCAGTGCAAGCTTCCTCAGGGAGTCAAACAGCAACCACACCGTTACGTATTTGACTCCCCTGGACACATTAGCCAGCATATTGAGTAGCATACAACATAAACTACTGATATTTTGAAATTGTCTCTGCTTTCGGAGAAGGGATCGAACTGTCAATGAGAAGATAACCTTCCGAAAGAAGAACTTATCGAAGTGGAACTTGCCATTACAGAAATGAGTTTGACTCTCTGAAAATAAAGTTCATAGTTGAGGACTCGTGTTGCCCACTCAATAAGTATCTTTGATAAAACGGCAAAATCATTCATAGATAGACAAGAAGGAGTAGAACACATTTCTCCCTTGGTAATTTCCATAAATTAAACGAAAATGAGCTAAAAGAAATAACAGTGGCATGTGTTAAAATAAAAAGTCTAATATGTGAATATTGATTTCAAATTTTGGTAGAAGATCAGCAACATCAGAGGAGGAATAAGTCAATTACATCGACTCTTCAACTGGTAATTATTTTCTAGACCTCGAAAGAATGAAAAGCAAAGTTAACCTCAGCAGAATCTAAATGTAAATATTGAATACCACAGAACTTCCGTCCTTACATTGCATGGTATTTAATATATCCTTATTTGTCTTTGTTATGGAGGTGCAGTGGACCAGTGGTTAGGGCAGCGGACTCGCGGTCATAGGATCGTAGTTTCGATTCCCAGACCGGGTGTTGTGAGTGTTTATTGAGCGAAAACACCTAAAGCTCCACGAGGCTCCAGCAGGGGATGGTGGCGAACCCTGCTTTACTCTGTCACCACAACTTTCTCTTACTTCCTGTTTCTGTTGTGCCTGTAATTCAAAGGGTCAGCCTTGTCACACTGTGTCACGCTGAATATCCACGAGAACTACGTTAAGGGTACACGTGTCTGTGGAGTGTTCAGCCACTTGCACGTTAATTTCACGAGCAGGCTGTTCCGTTGATCGGATCAACTGGAACCCTTAACGTCGTAAGCGACGGAGTGTCAACAACATTTATTTTTGTTAAGCGGATACATATCTTTGTTAATACCGGATGAAAATTTGAGTTAAGACTTATTGCTTGTTTATACTCTGAGAATTTACGGTAGGGAATCCGTTACGAAACGTATTCTTTCTATCACTATAGCTTTTCATTCAACTTTTTCTTATAACGATCTCTTCGTTTACATTCTATTTGAAAAAATTACGGTAGCGAATTCGTTACGAAACCCCTTTCTTTTCACTATCGTTTTACACTTTATCGTTTTTTAAATTGGCCGTCTAGATTTATATCTTTTGTTTTTCTCTTTCCTTCATATCTTAGTTACCTGCTCCCCCTCTCTCTTTCATATCTACCGGATCTATTTTAAAACGGGGGCGCCAGTATTTTCTTAACGAAACACTAACGAAACACTTTGAAACTTGGGACACTGGTAGAATGTGTCATATAAAACATCTTTTACTCTTAGTCTTCTTAACAAAAAAACGTACATCGCAAGTTATTCCATGTTAAAGTTGTCGTATTTCTGTAATTTCAACCAATCACTGACGTCTATTCAGCTGAATAGAG
>NC_068983.1:141412751-141414557 GCF_001194135.2 Octopus bimaculoides | reverse complement strand
TTTACAGTTCGGATTCTCGAGTTAGGGTTAGTTTTAGGGTTAGGGTTACGGTTACGGTTACGGTTAACAGTCTAGTTAGGGTTAGGGTTAGGGTTAGGGGATTAATACGATATACACCGTTACAGCGCTAACTGTTTTCAACTGAATACTTGTCAGTGATTAGTAGAAATTATCGAAATAAGACAATTTTTTACATGAAATAAATTCGAATACAAAAATATTTTTCTGTTCTATAACACAAAATAGATAAGTATACGAAGTTTGAAAGTCTTTCGGTACCAAAAACACTACATAAAACATAAATGAAAACTGACGCCCCCGTTTTAAAATAGATCCTATCTACCTCTTCCTCTCTTCTCTCCCTTTCCCTTACATATCTTCCTCCTTTTCCCCACTTCTCTCGCCCTCCCTTTATCTCTCTTTACACCTAACTCTCTCCTTCTCTCTTCCATATCTTCTTTTTCCCATCTCTCTCCCTCATTCTGTCTCTCTCTCCCTTCCATATCTTGCTTCTTTTCTCACTTCTCTTTCCCTTCATTTGTCTCTCTCTACATGTACCTCTCTCTCATCAGACCCTCTCCCTCATATACTTCTCATTTCCCCCTCTTCTCCGTCTCTCCCTTTCCCTCACATCCTTCATAATCTCCTCTTTCTCCTTCACTCTGTCTCTCTTCCTCTTCCGCATCTCTCCCTCACTCTGTCTCTCTTTCTCTTCCCTTCCTCTCCCTCCCTCTGTCTTGCTATCGCCCATACTCCCTTTCTCTTTCTTCATATCACCCTCTCTCTTTCCTTCACATCTCCTTCTCTCTTTCTCTCTCCCTCCTTCTGTCTTCCTTCCTCTCTACCTCCCTCCGTCTCTCTCACTTCCCCTCTATCCTTTCCTCCCCTCTAGGCTTAGAAGACGAAGATGGCACCAATGTGGAAGAGCAAAGAATTGAATCTTCTGTTGCGAGCATGGATATTTGCTAGTGACGATCCGCCAAACAACATCATTACTGCTGCACTGAAGCACAATGGCTTCTGTAGAACCATTGAGTAGATAGAGCGGAAGAAAAATCAATTCATCCGACCTTATGCCCTTATCATTGACACTCTTGATGTCATCATGGGAAACTACTGCGGCAAGGCTGATAAGATTAGGAAAACGAAACAAAAACCAGAAGTCTCTTTGATCCAATGGTTCCTCAAAATAATGAATCCCCCACCCCTGTGAATAACCAGACAGATAAGGACAGGGAAGCCAAGGAAGCAGCAACCAGAAGTCCCTCTGTGCCAGTGGTCCTACGAAGGAACGGAGTCCTCACCCCATTGGACAACCAGAGGAATACAAATGCTACTGCAAGAAAAGGAAGGAAAGAACACGAGCACAAACGTAAAGAAGGAAGGGAAGAAAAAGGAACAGGAAAAAAATGAAATAAATAAAGCCGAAACCCCAAACCACCAAGCAAAAACCAAAAAACTCAAATATGGAGGCTCCAATGGAACCCGAAACTCTAAAGGAAAGAAGAAATTTGGAGTGCACTCAAAGACCTGCAAATTTTACCTGCAAGGCAAATGTTGGCATGGGGAAGACAGTACACACTGTGTTCCTTTTTGTTTGTTTGTGCGCATATGTGTGGATCTGAGTGCGTGTGTGTGCCTATACATGCATGCATATATGTATGCATGTGTGTGTATGCATGTGTATGTGTGTGTGTGTGTGTGTGTGTGTGTGTGTATTTTGCAACTATGTACCGTGTTTGTATGTATGTATGTGCATCGCAATATGTGTGGACGTGTGTCTCCATATGTGTCCTTGTATGTATA
>NC_068983.1:141405957-141410603 GCF_001194135.2 Octopus bimaculoides | reverse complement strand
TTTTATCGACATCGCAGATAAGATGATAAAAAATAAGATCACTGCTTTGGAGTGGGAGATTGTCCCGCCCAAGCAGTGGCTGGAAGACTGAGAGAGGAGGGTGGTCGTGTTACGAACCTATTCTAGGTCGCGCGACGCCATCGCCCTCTTCGACAGGGAAATTATTGATAAAGAGCTGGTATAGAAAACGAACATTTTTCGAACAACGAAAAACAAACAGAGAAACGAGACATGCAACATAAATAGTATACCCATTCGTCAGTTGTCCCTGTTTCATCTACTCCGCGTTTCAAAGGCAAGGACAATATATATATATATATATATATATATATATCATGAAGTATATTTGCCTGCTAAATGTGGCTAGCGCTTAAGGGTTGATGCTACTGTAGCTTGTAGCCCACGAAGGCATCTCCAGCTGACTATTGACACACTTTCTGTGCCCTATTAACATTTGCAGAGGAAGTCAATGTTGAGAGAGAGAGGGAGAGAGAGAGAGAGAGGGACACACACATATACACACAGGCACACACACACACACACACACACATGAAGACTGACAGACTCACAGGAAATAAGAAATAGATGCTGTATCTTCTTTAGACATGATCGTCTTTCTCTTTGCCCCCTTAATCAAGTACTTCTGAAAATAAAACGCACTCATAAAACATAATCTACGGAACAACAAAGAGGGGTGGAAGAGAATATTACTTTTCATATACACCCTGATGTTCAAATTAGAAAAATACGAAACAGTCAAAAAGCCCTTTACACTCTTACGAATTATCGACAATATGGTTTAAAAAGCTAAAGAGTCATAAATATAATCTACAGATAGCGGTTATAGTAATTATAACATTACATGACAACTCTAACAATGATTTCTAATTTTGGCACAAGACCAGAAATTTCATAACGATGGACGAAATGCCGCTAAGCATTTTGCCTGGCGTGTTAATAATTGTACCAGCTCACCGCCTTAATGCAAGCTCTAATAGTCATTTCTATTAAAAGTACAAGGCCTGACAGTTGAGGGAAGAGGTCAAATCGATTACATCAACCGAAGTGCTTAACTGGTACTTAATTTATTAACTCCGAAAAGATGAAAGGCAAAATTAAACTCAGCGGCATTTGAAAACAGAACGTAAATGCGGACGAAATGCCGCTAAGCTTTTGTTCCGGTGTGCCTACGGTTCTACTAGCTTACTTTCTTAATGCCGACGCTAATAATGCCAATATTTCTTATGTACATACCGTTTGGCAACGAATGGATAATTCTTTTTTATCTGATCACGTTTACAATGATAGTGTAAAGGAAAGTAGTTTCAGCTTGCATGTAGTTGACTGATTTGTTACAGATTTTCGTTAAAATAGGAAAAGTGACAACTTACGGATAGCTTTCCGAATCACTGAAAGCAGATAAAGAAATATGTTATGCAGACATACAAACATATTGATTATGCATACAATTACATACATAGATGGCGAAGAGGACAATGAAAACGCTGATGAAGTGAGAATGAAGAGACAAAATGTGGGCAATGATCACGGTTACAGGTATCATAGCGATAAAACATATATCTAAATCGGGTTATAATTTTGTTGCTCCTACTAGTTAATGAAAATCACTTGATCAGGTTTTGCAGCTGTGAAATTATGAAACAGAATGCTGTACAAAATAAAGAACAGAACTCAACTCGTTTCATCAACACCAGCTTATGCCTTCGCCAATCACAACATTTTCTATCACACTTAACTTATACATGCGTAGATACACACCCATGTATAAGGTAAGGCCTCCTCTTCTACAAGTGACCAAAACCGAGGTGCGCCATATCCAACTGCGCTAGAAATTTCAATCCACCATTAGCTTTGGTAGCTTCTCACTTTCATGTTATGTGTTTCTACCTTTATCATCGACGTAGTTGTGTGATCTTAGTCCTCCATTCGAGTGCGGAACTCTCTAAGATATAATATCCGATATGGTTCTCTGCACCGTACGAGGTAGAAGCCGTTGCATGTGTGTCGCAAGTCTCCTTGTGCTATGCGCCATTTTATAATTTTTTTCATTTTCCCAGCTTACACTCCAGATTAATGTCTTACTACTGTTATTTATTCAACCATCTTTTCTCAAACTTCAACTTTTCTTATTTTGACCAATTCCATCCTACGATTGAACCTATACAGCTGTAACTATGCCTGATTACAACTTTTCACTTGACAGTTTGTATGAGCCCTCACATACTCTACATAGGTAGTGAATTTTTTATTCAGTCAGTTTGTAGGATTTTTGTGCATTTAAAAATATTTATATTTAACATTTGAGTATGTGCCTGTATATGTTTGTGTGAATATATATGTCTTATATTATTGAAGGGATCGACACAAAGTCATGTGTGTGTGTGTTTGCGTGTGTGCGTGCGCGCGTACGTTTATGCATGTATTGGAGCATGTGTTTATGTAAAAAAGACATGTGCTTATGTATAAACACACGCGCACACATATATATACGGGGTACGATTGATAAATTGTCACCATTTTGTTTTTTATTTCGCGCATGCATATTGTTTGTTTTTTGATTTTGTCGACTACACAGTATAGTAGAGTCAGTTGTGCACCATCTGTGAGAAAACAGCAGCATGATGCAATTCAGTCTGCCAGAAAGTTGGAAACGACATGCTGTACTGCTTGGCACTGGAAGCGCCAATACGAACATTTCAGAGCATTTGAGTGTCGATCTGAGGACAGTGCAGTCTGAGGGCATATACGCAGAAGGATAAAAATCAGACTTCCAGTCAACATCATGGTGTTTGGAATGATCACTAGTAATGGCGACGTTGTGCCTCCATTCATCTCACCACACGGCCTCAGACACAACACGGGAGCCTACATCAAGTTCCTAGAGGAGGTAGTGCTGCCCTGGGTTAAAAAGGTGGCTTCTGGAAGACCATGTCTGACAACAGGACTCTGCACCGTGTCACACAAGCAGGAGAAACAGTCATGGCTGTCAGACAATTTCTGCGACCACATCACCCTTAACGTCTGGCCACCTAACCCCAGAGACTGCAACCCCCTTGATTACTATGTGTGAGGCGCAGTTGAGCGAGAGACTAGCAAAATTCCTTGTAACACCAAAAATGAACTGAAGATAAGGATTATAGCAGCATTAACCAACTCCAGAAGAATTGCAGGAGATTCTGGGGGCCGTGGTTGAAGCCAATGGCAATTTTATTGAATAAATTTACTCTTTAGTATTTCAAGATATGTTTTATGTAATTTTGGTAAATATATCTCTTAAAATCTGGTCAAAGTTATTTTCATTTTTGAGTAATTTTGACGATAGTTTACTCATCGCACCTTGTGTGTGTGTGTGTGTGTGCGTGTGTGTGTGTGTGTGTGTGTGTGTGTGCGTGTGTGTGTGTGTGTGTGTGTGTGCGTGTGTGTGTGTGCGTGCGTGCATATATATATATATATATATATATATATATATGATATATCGGGTCTTAAAAATGATTTCATCACCTCTTGCTCGCCAGAATTCTTTGCTACCACCATAAATAAGCTACCGATAAAATGGCAAAATTATGTTGATAATTTAGGTGCATATTTTGATAAGCTGCATTGCTTTTTGTTGAGATAAAGTAAAATAAACTTTCAGCTCAAAATTGGACATTTTATGCTTAATATATGTGTGTACTGAGAATACGCACATTCCTAAAAGAGCTTAGGATCTTCAAAAAAATCATCAAACCAAAAATGATTCCCATTTTCTATATGTAATCGAATAGTGGTACTGTAAAAATTTATAAAACATTTCGAATTTTATTTAACTGAAATTCCAGGATTAAACACATGCATTTAGTCACGTGCGCATATGAAAGTAATGAAACGCACACACTTGTGTAATAAAGTGACATACACAATAACCCATGAATGTAAGTTTATCCACACATACATGCACACACGTATATAATATAATGTGATATCATATAATATACGAGGGGGTACCCAAAAGAAACCGGAATTTTGCAATATTATTTTATTCACTTAGTTTTACACGTTTACACTTTTATTGTCTTCAAAATATTCTCCATTTGAAACAATGCATCGGTCCAGGTTCTTTTTCCACTATTCCATGTCTGCGAATTCCAGAGTACCAGCTTTCATCATGACCTTCGGAAAAAGATCCAGATTAACTCCCAAAAGTTCTTTTAGTTCACGACACGCGTTCGATTATGACTGCTTTTGATCTTCCGTGGGCAAGCGAGGTACAATTTTTGCTGCGACTCTTATGATTCGCAATTTCTCGCTCAAAATTCGTTGGCAGGAGCTCCAGAACACACCAGTCATATCAACAAACTCTCCAATTGTTCGGTGATGGTCCTCCGAGATCAATTCATGAAATTTCATGAGGTTTTCATTCTTTCGGGAGGTCGACGGTTGTCTTGAACGAGATTGGTCTTCAGGCGACAAGTGAAACTTCTTAAAGCGTGGAAACCACTCATAAACTTAGGGTTTCCTCATGGTAGCGTCCTTATAAGCTGTTTGAAGCATGACAACTGTTCCGGGCGCCGTTTTCCCCAGCAGAAAATAGAATTTCACAGAATTTCACAGAAGCACGCTGTTCCTTCGTTTCAGCCTGAACT
>NC_068983.1:141404280-141405429 GCF_001194135.2 Octopus bimaculoides | reverse complement strand
TATATAGCAATTTGTTAAATATTACTTACATGGCTCTCCTGCTGCAATTAGGCATAATGCCAAAAGAGCTGCAATGAAATAAGGTTATTCATTAGACAAAATATTACAAATAAGCATTGTATTTTGACAGTGAAAAGAATAATAATTTATTGTAAGCAATTTAATTCTATTACAAACGATTATCATTTTTTCCCTTTCACCGTAGCGTGTTGCATGAGAAATTTGGCGCTCACTGTATTGAAAATCGTAACGTAAAACTACAAGACTAGGTGCTAAAACTGTTATACTATTATTTCTCTACTTCAAGTGAACCGCTGCCATTTATATTAAAAAAATTGGTAACTTTAATTATACACAAATTTATAGAGTAGGCATAACAGATGCTAATGTGTTCCTCAAAACATAGATGAAGCATAACAATTGAGTGAATTGTAACATCGGGAATGAATTGAAAACGCACTATTCCTTATAATGACGCTGCACTTCTATTTATATAATTAACTGGAACTAACATTGATATCTTGAAATATATTAGCTAATTCTAGCAATTTCATGCTCTCTACAATATGAAAATTATTCTCGTCTGCATAATTCCTATAATTCGTATTTAATGCCTTATTGTTGGATCATTGTCAGAAATACATTCCAACGTCAACGACTGTCCCTTTTCAAAGTCGATTACTTAACATTTGTTTCTGGACGTCAACGAGAGGGCTTATGAAGATCGAGATGGGTGGAGGATCAATATCATGCAAATCCGAGCAAGCTCTTCTTTATAATAATTAATTATGAATATTTAGTAAAATCTACAACACTCACATATCTTCTTTAAAAAATGTGTCAAGTGTCATATTTGCAATGTTAATAAACCAACTGTGGCTTGATTAAACAAATTATTAATATATATATATATATATATATATATACTATTTCACTTGTTTCAGTCATTTGACTGCGGCCATGCTGGAGCACCGCCTTTAGTCGAACAAATCGACCCCAGGACTTATTCTTTGTAAGCTTAGTACTTATTCTATCGGTCTCTTTTACCGAGCCGCTAAGTTACGGGGATGTAAACACACCAGCATCGGTTGTCAATCGATGTTGGGGCAACAAACACAGACACACATACATATATATATACATATATAC
>NC_068983.1:141396935-141403309 GCF_001194135.2 Octopus bimaculoides | reverse complement strand
TTCAAGTAATGCCTCAAGAAGCTTATCATCAAACTCAACTGGACGTCCTGTTCGATCTTCATCTTCAAGGCTGAAATCTCCACTTCTGAATTTTGCAAACCATCTTCTGCAAGTTCTTTCATTCAAGAATTCTTTCCCATAAACTGAGTGTATGTTTCGAGTCACTTCGGCTGCAGAGTTTCCTTTTATGTGCTCATAAAGCATTGTGTGCCTCAAATGCTCTCTGGATACTTCCATGTTAGAAAAGGTTTTAATCAAAGAAATTTTAATTCTATTATAGTGTAAAATAATATTTAATTAGTTTAAATGTATACAAATGCATAAAAATAATTAAAAATTCCATTAGACATTCTAAAATACTATTAAATTTCATTCAATTTTAAAAAAGGTGAAATCGGACAGAACTTATGGGATGGCCTGATAAAAGACGAGACAGAAATATTATCCAAGAAAGTGCAAACACGATGATACTTACCAGCAAAAGCTGCAGTCACCGATAACTTCATCTCGGCAATTTGTGCTGCCACTTTCCAAAATCCGAAACTTTATATAGGAAGTGAAGTGGTATTTTCCAGATACAATCAATACGAACAATTAATAACACGTTATATTAAGCACAGGTGGTGTATTGAATATTATAAACTTAAAGGATTTCATGCGTGGGAACTAATTTATCATAAATTGGGTGTATACAGTTACAAACCAAATATTTGTTTATTGATATTTATTGTATGTTTGAGGGAGCACCAGAGTTCTCTTGTTGTGGTTTCAATTAGGATTTTCGGCAGCCTCGTCTATCCGAAAACTGAATATTCAACGCCAATGTGAAATAGTTTCACTCATTACACTTGTCTGCATTTGAGAATTGTTTTCATTTTTATTCGTAGATGTGATCTTATATATTCTTAGGTTGCTGATTTTAATATATCTAGACCATTTTGCTCTATCAAGTAAGAATTTTAATAAAATACAAATTATAATAAAAATGTGAATTTTTAATAAATTGTTACTTTTTTAAAATGAAGCAAGTATTCACGGAAAAGAATACTCTGCTAGTTTCAAGAACATATGTATTCCAAATCAACATGATGTGAATCATGTTCATCATGAAATGAATTGTGGGTTATCATCATTAGATCAAATGAATTCAACAGAAATATACTCCTAATAGTTAGCCTATATGTTGATTCAAAGAAGCAAAGAAGGAGAACCGCTTTGAATTCCGCTTGTGTTATGCATCCGAATCATCGCATTTCAATGATCAGCAGTAATCCACCATCATGCTGACATTTTATTTGCCTTAGTATCGAGTTTCTGCTGTCTTTGTCCCTCATTGTAGTCCCCACAAGTTGTGGGAAAATAGTCGAGATGTGAGTACAAAAAGTGCATCTTGACACTCATTTTTGACCCAAGTTGTTGGAAACTTGAAATTAGGTGTTGGATCATTTTTTCATATTCTGGGGTGCAGCTGTTTCCCAATAGGTTTTGGACAATCTACTTGAAGGAAAACTAGGCATTCATCTCGGCACCTGCTAATGCTTCCTCAAAATGCTCGTCCTTCATCAATCCCCGAATCTGAGGGCCAACGAAGATTCTTGTCTTTAGCTTGCCTTCACTTATGAGAAAACCTTGATTCCAAGTACTTGAAAGCAGCTGTTCTTCATGGCTGGTTACGCATGCGATTGTCCAGGGACTTCACAAATTTTTTCATAAGCCCTAATTTGATGTGGAGCGGTTGCAGCAGAATTTTCGTGGGGTCAACTAGAGGCATAGCTTTCACGTTGTGATTTCCGGGTAAGAAGCTGGTTTTTGGTCGCCAATCATTTTGTTCATAGTCCTAGCTTTCTGCCCTACTATCCCCAAAATAAAAGAAACAGGGATACTTGGTGTATCCTTCTTGAAGACCTAGTATGAGAGCAATAACTTTTAAATCACCACTAGCGAGAGAATTGTGATTATGGTACTTGATGGCAGTTATTAGTGACTTCATATTTTCATAAGTTTCTGACATTTGGACACTATGGCCAGTTGGCACAGATGCAACTTTGTTGCCATTGTAGAGAATAACAACCTTTAAACTTCTGTTAGAAAAATCAATGCAGAGCCACCATTCATCTGCTTTGTACGACATCTCCTTGTATTCAATAAGGCCAGAAATATTTTAATAAAAAATTAAAGAATCTTGTTTCTCAAAGAACTGAGTGAATTCCGCTTCACAATGACGGTACCAAGCAAATGTTGTTCCAGGAAATAGAAGCCAGTGTTCTTTCAGTCTAGAGCCAAGTAACTGTGCACTTTCTTTCGGAAGGTTAATGTCTCTCACCAAATCATTAAGCTCAGCTTGGTTGAAGAGTTTGAGATCGTCGTTTGTTGGTGGTTCATAATTTACTAATGAGATGGAAATCTCATTAGTATCAATAGTATCAGACACTGATGAAATTTCCCATGTCTCGGGTGGCACAGGTACAGGAATATCATGTGGAACAGGCTTTATTTATTACTGACAGAATATTTGGGTACATTATGTGATCCTTAGTGTTCTTGTTGAATCTAACTACTTTAGTCATACAGAAATAGCAGTCAACATAGTGGTTCATCTGCTCCTACCATACCATTGATATTCTAAAGGGCATATATTTCAGTTTTCCAACTGACCATGTTTGGAACTTGTCAATGCAACTTTTGCAAGCTTTATGAAGTGTAAATGAATTGTCCTGATCTCCCAATCTGCAGCCAAAATAAGCTAAATAGTAGCGCTTCAACAAAGGAGTAATATTACTCCAGAAATCTGAAGATGAATTTTTGCTCACAGACGTAGCAAACTATATCTGGTGAATTTATGCAACCTAAAGACATATTTACAAACTGAAATTAAAGAAAAATACATTAGATTTAATACAAGGTGAGCATTTTCATTGATAACATACTTTATCATTCTGAGTTCATATTCCACTGAGGTCGACTTTGCCTTTCATCTTTTCATGGTCGATAAATTAAGTACCAGTTGCGTACTGGGGATGATCTAATCGACTGGACCCTCCGCCAAAACTTCGGGCCTTGTTCCTTGAGTAGAAAAGAATATACTTTATCATTTACTTATATTATGCAAAAAGAGAAAAGTAAAGTTTCTGTATAACTTGAGAATATGATGTGATAGCGATGAATAAAAAACGCCATGAATCACTATTTTTCATATATATTTCGAAAAAGATAGCATACAGTTGATAAAAAAAAAATCATGCACTTATGTATGTGTATAATTGCAAAACATACGTACACAGACATACGCACACACACGCACACACACACACACACACACACACACGCAGACGCACGCACACACAGACACAGACAGACAGACAGACAGACGCACGCACACACAAACACACTCACACACACATATATACATTTACACATATATGGATATGTACGCGCACTCACCTACGTACATATCTACAAATATATGTACGTATATACGCACGCACGCATATACATACACAGGCGTGTGCGTGTGTATGTGTCCGAGCGTTAGTATATATATGGATGTATATGTGATCGACTATGTATGTGTAAGTATGAGCCAATTCTTAAAGGTCAGCTAAGGACAATCGCATGTGTAACCGACCATGAAGAACAGATCAATAGTACAAAGAAATCAAATGCCAATCTCTTTAAAACGGCTACAACCTTAACAGTAGCAGAATCACCATCTCACTTCATCTACACATTCAAAACAGTTTGATAACGGTCCTTCAGCAACAACACATCTTGATAAACTCAGTGGCTACTAATACCTTCGGGCCACGACAGACAGAAAGGGTGCTCTTGAAACCAAGATTTTGAACTTACGGCTACAATATGTATACATTGCCTGAGGAAACACAACTAGATCTCATAATGCATTTGCATAATCAAGTACCTGCATGCCTGGTGAACTACGTTGCACAGAAACAATTGTAGTGATCGAAAATAAATATCTAACCGTATTCCTTCTTGACTCCATTTTTTTCAATTATCTATTCACACACAACAGAAGTCCGAACGCAAACCAGGAAGTACGTATAATATCATGGATAGCACAGGGTGAAATCTGAAGGTGGTCGAGGTTTATACTCTACTCTATTACGTTCTTAGCAGAATATATCATAAGTGTTTGTGTGTGTGTGTGTGTGTGTGTTTGTGTGTGTGTGTTTGTGTGTGTGTGTGTGTGTGTGTGTGTGTGTGTGTGTGTGGTGTGTGTGTGCACGTCTTTGTATCTGTGTTTGGCCTCCCACCACTGCTTGAGAACCGGTGGTTATGAGAAAAGACACTTTTTCAAGTTGTGAAATCCGGACCAAGAGAACTTGTTACATACAGCCATGCCTGCGCTACTGATCTTGCGTCCCAACTATCATTTAATTTAATGATAACTACTACTACACCTTTCACGCATTTAGTAAAAAAAAAAAAGTAAATAAAAGTTCACTGCTTTATTATTATTTATGAAAGGTTCAATACGCAACAAGGTAATGATGCTCATTATTGAATAGGAAAAATACATGAAGATAATAATGATGAGAGTTCAAATCATGACGGTGACTGTATCAATTAATGTGGAGTAATGTAACTATTATAATCAAAGTGATAAGTAGGTGTAATTGTGCTACGATTATTGTCAATTTCGGAAATCAGAGATCCAAGGAACACATTCACAAATTGCTTATCAATGAACTAGGCTGAATAGTTGCGATATCATGTCCCCCACGGAATAACTCTTTCTTTTTGCACTCATCTTGCCTGGGGATCAAAGGAATCAAGCCAAGAGAGTCAACTCCGTGCATGCGCGCTTAGCGCAGACTTTAGCCAAGCTACAGTAGTTCGTTTACTTTGCAAACATCACATGGTCTTGCTAACAAGCTGATGCATTTTTATCTAGGTCTTATTTTCAGGGTAGGGCTTATATTAAAAACATCCTGAAAAATCATGGTGGGGCTTATTTTCGGAGTAGGTCTTATTTTCAGGGAAACACGGTATTCTGTTTTTCTAAATTAGGAAATTTATGTATTTTCATTACTATTAGACCGCAGATAAAATAACATTTGCCATAGAACATTCCCTAAACTGGTGAAATTCAATAAATATGATTTTATGTTACCTCAAGAACTATCGTTAATAAGACAAAATTCTAGTTTCCTTTGCAGAAAAATATTTTAAAATGCAAAGTTTAATAATATATTAACACAGAAGAGAAATAGCATGTGCATCAGTAATTTCCCCCAAAATCTGCAGTTTACATAAATATACATACATATATGCATACATGTATACATTCCCTCACATATACGCATAAATTCATATACATAAAAGTTTATTTAAAAAGCGTGGCTAGTCTTACACAGTTCTGCGTGTGTTAGGATTAAATATGTACGCAATCAAGCGTCATCGCATAACTGATATTCAACCGTACTCCAAAATATACACCCAGGATTAATATGTATTCACATTCGGCTGTATATATATATATATATATATATATATATATATATATATATATATATATATATATATACATATATATATATACTTACAAGGTTAGTAAAAGTGTACGTAGGCTGCTATGTGTATAAATATAAATATAAAAAATGGAACAAAAACGCAATAAAGGACAATAAAACATCCGAACAGATAGACGATACAAAGGCGAACAGGAAAAACAACGATATTTATATAACGCTTCGGCATTGCGAGACTAATAATCTGGTCTAGAACTCAATATACACATGCTTCAAGGAAGCATTAGTCGGGTAGAGAGGGGAAATAGGAAAATGAAATGACCTAGAAATACACAAATAAACGATTATGTGATGGACTTCATTAGCCTACAGCTGTTTCTTTAGATTACGCTTTAAGGTCTTATTCAGGCACTCAACTATGTATACACTGCATCTCACAGCAGAAACAGTTGTAAGATAATCGTTTATTTGTTTGTTTCTTTGTTATCTCGTTTGCTCATAAATATCAATATCTATAAAACACAAGATGTTTGTGTGTGTGTGTATGTGATGTGGGTTATGCACATCCACAAATTAGCACGCATGTCGCTCCAATTTTAGGAGGACATTGTTCATGACCCTATCTGTGTTTTTGTCAACTTTTTCTCACAGAGGCACCCGCGTATAGCTGTAAAAATCGATAAACTTTTACCAATTTTAAAGTTTGTTGACATGGCGAAGTCAAATCTGTGCGTACGCGCGTGAAGGAGAGAGAGAGCAAGAGAGAGAGAAAGAAAGAAAGAGAGGGAGAAAGAAAGAAAGAGAGAGAAAGAAAGAAAGAAAGAGAGAGAGAAAGAAAAAAGAGAGAAAGAAAGAAATAGTGTGTTTGTGACAAGGCGAGAA
>NC_068983.1:141394908-141395586 GCF_001194135.2 Octopus bimaculoides | reverse complement strand
AGAAATAGATAGAAAGACTGATACATACATAATAAACTATCTGTAAGTGTGTGTGTGTGTGTGTGTGTGTGTGTATGTATCAAGGCGTGTGCCGTTATGCATTTACACGTTCGTTTGGATGGCAACTTGATGAATTTAATGAAACGGTCCTTTGTTTACGATAGCGTTGGTGTCTCATTTTGCAGAGAAAATTTCGCTTAGTTTAATTAGGAAATCCTTTTAGTCAAATTCAGCAAAATTAACAAATATAATAATCAGTAAAAGGAAATCTGAATCTGATGTCGATACTTATATTGAAGTGCAACAACAGAGAAAATCTTATAGCCTGTAATCATTCATATATCAAGCGCAAAACTATTAGTCAATATACTACACTAGTATTAAACTAATATAACAGAATATTTATTAGGCAGCCAGCTGACAAAATTGATTAGCGGCCATTTGTCCGTCCTTACCTTTCAAATTCCGCCGAGCTCGACTTTGCCTTTTATCCTTTCGGGGTTGATATTATCGACTTACCCACTTCCCCGAAATTGTTGGTCAAGTGCCAAAATTTGAAATCAATATTACAGACTATTTAACAATAAATTAGTAAAATTCTAGTAAATTCGATGCTGAAAAACTAAGCCGTGAATACACAAATATTCTTTTCTACTCTAGGTACAAGGCCTGAAATTT
>NC_068983.1:141393154-141393640 GCF_001194135.2 Octopus bimaculoides | reverse complement strand
CCGTTTATTTTTTTAATTTAAATTTTTTAAAGGTTTGATAAAAAAAAATAACAACTAATTAATCAATAATGTATTCACCCTTGTTGTTTACAATTTCTTCCCAACATTCAACAAGATTTTCAATACCTCGTTGGTCCAACCAAGCTCTCAATTCTGCATCACTATTGAACGAAACTCCACGCATAGCATTTGAAAGAGATCGAAAGAGGTGGAAATCCGTTGGTTCCAAATCAGGAGAGTACGGCGGGTGTGATAGCATTTCCCAGACATGCGTTTGAATGGCTTCCTTGGTCATATTGGCGATATGAGGGCAGGCGTTGTCGTGCAGCAGAAGAACTCCACGCTGCCTATTAGGTCTTTTCTCTTGAATAGCCGTGTTGAGTCATTCCATCTGTTGAACATAGAGTTCCGCGTTGACCGTTTGGTTCCGTTCAAGCAATTCGTAATGGATAATCCCTTCCCAGTCCCACCATACACAAAACATCA
>NC_068983.1:141376389-141391473 GCF_001194135.2 Octopus bimaculoides | reverse complement strand
ATATATATATATATATATATATATATATATATATATATATATATATATATACATATATATATTGCGAAAGGGTAGAGTTGTTATTTTTACAGGGCAGGTAGAACAACTATTTAGGAGAAAATATCAAAAAAAATCATGATGCAGATTTAACGCATGATGGCAGCTCCTATAGTGGATTCTGATAAAATTGAAGCAAAGGAGCAGCGGAAATCCATGGTGAGATGAAGGAAACTCCACAGTGAAAATCTGAGCATCAAGGTTTCGGATTGATCATTTCGAGGTCACATACAAACCCCGGTCAGGACGGACAGCTACCACCACCACCACAGATAAAGCCAATGCTGTACACGTCATGATTCTTAAGAACCGCCGGATTATTGCTAAAGTGATAGAGCTGGCTACCTCATCCACAACATTCTGGACATGTGAAAGCTTTCTGCAAAATGGGTGCCGAAATGCCTGAACGCAGACCAGAAGTGCACCAGAGTGACGACATAAACGCGATTTTGGACCGCTTTGCAGCTGGAGAAGCTGATTTTGTGGCTCGTTTAGTCACCATGTATGAAACTTGGCTTTATCATTACGGCCCGCAAACCAAGCAGCAATCAATGAAGAGGCACCACAGCGCTTCACAGCTGGAAATATTCTAGCTTCAGTGTTCCAGCACAAAGACGGAGTGCTCCTCGTAAAATACCTACCTAAGGGCCGCTCCATCAACGCAGAATATCACGTCTCTGTTGGACGAACTGCATGAAGCTTCGAAGCAGAAATGCCAAGTGTGGAAATCTGAGCCGTGGTGTGCTATTTTTGCAGTACGATGCACTAGCACACACAACACACAAAGTACACACAACAAACAAAGTACACACAACAAACAAAGTACACACAACACACACGGCATATGAAACTCAACGGAAAATACGCGACTTTGGCTTCGAATTGGTAAACCTCTCACCTTACTTTCCTGACTTGGCCCCCTCCGTCTATCTCCAGAAAAAAAGAGAGAGCACACGTGACTACATAAATTCTACTTGCGTGGTGCCTGCTGGCATGGGGGCGATGGGGTAGACTACCGTTTCACACACCCAAAACCGTACCATAGCTGCATGAGAGAAGACAAAAACCTCCCCGCAAAAATGACTGCAGGATAAACAAAGATACCAAAGGGTAAAAAATCACGCACCACCAGCACCAAAACGAAAATATACAATTTTAACGCGCACTATTTCCAATAATAAGTCCTATTCAAGTGAAGTCGTAAGGGTTGCAGCTGAGCAACAATCATTTTTGTGCATTCCCCAAAAGATTGTGTACATTAATTTCAGAGTTGAAGCCATCCCACCAAAAAACAATGGATCCAATGGAGCCAATGGATCCAATGGAGCCAATGGATCCAGAGTACTACCACTGACATCAGCACAGATGTCACATCGATAATGTTACTAAACATTATTCGACTGTTACAACTGAGAGATTTTGTTGCATGCAATTAAGTTTTATGCATAGCATTCACCGAAACTCATCTAAAACTCGATATTGCAGATGCAGAAATATACATACCAAAATATGTTGTATTGTGAACCAACAGAAAAGACAGGTGGAATTGCAATGTACATATAGATATATGCGTTACATGTATATGTGCGTATGTATGCGTGTATGTGTGTGTTTATATATATATAACTTATGATGAATACACAGTGGAGTACTTCATGTTCGGACGGTTCTCTAAGCGAACAAATTGAAAAACAATAAATTTTTCTCAAGAAAATTAAACCCGCATAATGAGCTGCAGTTTGATTAACGATCAACGAGAAGAGTATGTTAGCGTATAAGCGACTGAGAGTCCATTTTCTCTCCTGACTAAAATCAGAACAACGAACCACAAGTGGTTCTCGCAAGCGTATAATTGCTGTGAGAGCATATACAAACTGTTCGCTAAATGAACAAATTATATAGCGAATTGTTTTTCTGAAGAAAATTATATTCAGCGAAATTTGTTCCTAGAATTTACGCAATCGTTGGAGGCTTTCAGGTTCTTTAAGAGACGTAGTTTTTCAAGCGAACATATTGGACATTTTTCGGACCCGTTAATATAAAGTCTGGTTTCGGAAAGGATTTTCTATTTGATATCGTAGTTGGTCCTTTCGCCTTTAAGTTTCCAAATTAAACCCGAAAGGGTAGTTATCACGGTGCTTAAAAGTCGAAATATGGTTGTTATATCTTGATGTAAATATATGAATGTAACTGTGTGTGCTTATAAAACAATTCACTCATCACTCCCCACTCTCCCCTCCTCTCAAAACAAGGATACACTCCTATACATGTAGACAAACACCCGCCTCTCTTCCCTTCTTAAGTCGCCCATAGAATTGTATTCCTATCTCTCCCTTAACCTTCTTCTTTTTCTCTCCTTAACCCCTTTTTCTTTTTTACACTCCTACTTCACTTTCCTCCTATACTTTTGTTCTGATGAAGAACTTGCGACTGAAACGTTAAGATACTTTTCGTTCTGTTTTAAGCGTTAAACAAATAAATTATTTCTTAAAAATTCTCCCATTTGTGTTGTCACTTTTCTTTTTATTTTACTCATTGTTTTCACAATACACACATACATACTCACACATACATATTTGCTTCTATAGATAAGGTGTGCGAATTTCACATGAAATAGTACAGAATAGATATTTCCTTATCTAAAGTATCGCAGCTGTCTCATAAATATAAGGTTGTTGAAAGCAGATGTGTATATCAGACATTTACTTCAACTTATTTGCTTAATTTTCATCGATCAGTTTGTAAACCTGAAAAATAATGCTTTTGTGAAGTCACTGAGGCAAAGCCTTGCTGTATAAACGCTTATTGATCCAGTAAAAATGACGATTAGGATGTAAACCAGCAATATTCGAAATGTATCCATTCGACTTTTGTACTCCTCAGACTTTCAAACTCCTTAAATTTATTCTCTAATTCAATTTCTCTACCACATTATATTCAGTGATTCGTTCACTTTTTTCAGTGAACTATGTTGCCCTGTAACATAGCAAGAAAAATTCCGTTAAAATTAGCGCATTTCTTTCTCTTTTTAAACCTATTTATTTGAGAGTGCATTCCCATAAAAGGCTCAGATAAAATGTCCTATACAACTTCACACTAGGTGAGAACATAATTGTTTATTTACGGAAATTAATAAACGAAATTTCGTTTGCAAACATAGGATATATTCTCTGTAGACCTACACCTATGGTTGACTGCAAGCGTGATATTCCTAAAGTGTTTTTCGTTCATCTATGTTTCTAAACAAAACAATACCCAACAGTTATTCACTGCACAGTGTAATTAAAATAAAGCAGTATTCTTTTTATATTAGGAATTTGTGAAACATTGAATCAGTTTTGTATAAATAAACTTCAAATTCAGCTGTATATTTTACAAGAATACGTAAACTTCAAAATGGTGATATTTATAAAAATATGAATGATAAATCAACAGAATATCTTTAAAAAGAAATACCTAAAAAAAGAAATGTTCACTTTCATTATCAATAATAATTATTCTTATGATTACATTTTTCATCTAGCTTTATTGCATGAGTTTTAGTGTTTCAAAATCTTCAAAGAAATATATTTAAAGGTTGAGTGCTGTTAGATAAGTAATCGTATAATCTAATCTCTATTCACAATTTTAAGGGAGTTTTTATTGATACATTATTACAGTAACTAAAAATGTTGAAATTATTATCTGATGCAGCTTTAATTTCCTTTTCAACAGAATAATTTTCCCCAAAATAGTTCACAGAGACACCTATATATATTATTTCAGAAATAATACCCAGCAGGAGAACCTGCTAGTAACCTATATGGATACCAGAATGACTTATGTTTCGAAATTGAAATTGAAGGATTATACAAGTACTTGGGAGTAGTCGAAAATTATATTATACATTAATGAAGGTGAAAATTAGCAAACAGTATAAGAATCAATGTAATATCAAAAACTAAGCTTCAATAAAATAACAAGTAAGGAACCCGGAACAGAAAAGTACTTGATGGCTTCGAAAACCAACATGCTAAAGCTGAAATAGTACCACTTACATTGGAGAAAAGGAAGCCTACGAGGAAGCCAATGTGTGCTCTCGTTACCTACAAGAAATACGAGTAATTCGAGAACGAAATGGAGTGTACTGTGATATCGGAATACAGAAAGAACAAGTTTCATTGGACGTAACAAGTCACAAGGCTCATAGATAACTATTGGACCCATACTGTTGTTGAATGGTATCAAGGAAATAGGAAGAGACCACTCAAAAGACCTCCAAGGCAACAGGGAAACGACACAGTCGAAACATTTACACCCAAATGGAAGAGAAGGACAACATTGTGGGGGAAAATGGAAGCATATTATGAGCAGTAATGTATAAGGACATCTATAGTCTGGTCAATAAACAGATATTTGTTAATTCTTTTTTGTAACTAGATCTCGAAGTAGAACCCAATATTTACATACTATTATTTATAATGTGTAAGGTGGTGAGCCGGCAAATCGTTAACAAACTCGAACGAAATGCTTAGCGGCATATCATCCGTCTTTACGTTCTGAGTTCGAATTCCACCGGGGTCAACTTTACCTTTCATCCTTTCGGGGTCGATAAATAAGTACCAGTTGTGCACGCAACTCTTCACAACCTCTTCACAAATAATAAACTTGTTTTCCATCTAAATAACGCTGCAATAATCTGACAAAAAACTGAAGAGAATGTTGTATGAAGCAAAAACTTCCATATTTAGTGCCATAATCTTTCCCTGAATGACTTAAGCAATTTGTGGTCACATCTTATCGTGTAAGAGCAACTTTCCTTTACGATTTATTATGGGCGCTTTTCTGCAAATTTCTATGCAATGTTCCCGATTGACAATAATACTACATTAAGTATTTTCTTTTGGCTGTATATTTTAGTACTTAATGATAGACGACACCTTTTATATCCCACCAAACATTGAGTATAACTTTTTTTCCGGTGTAGTCTTGGTTTAGGGATTAATTGCCCTTTTCATTGGGCGCTGACCATCGCCATATTTGTTGGATGTGATTATAGAGAAACCACTCTTCATGACATATGATGGCTCTACCTTGGAAAGGCTTCGTCGCACGTCTTCTCTTCAATAACAGGCAGAGGCACACTTGGATTACCTGACCAAACTTTCGCAGATTCCCTACTTCATGAGGGTATTTTATGTTCGAAGTGTGACTTAAATTGAAGAATTCTGTTAATTCTCTTTCAGTGTGCTTTGAATTTTCTTCAACTACGGTTTTTCCGAAGCTCAGCATTGACAGAACTTGGTCATTCAGGTCGTAGGGAGTCTGCGAGAGAAAAATTTCCCTAGCAAATCTTGTCAAATAAGCGATGGCATATCCTGACACTTAAAGCTTCTTCTCTATAGAGAGAATGAATATTTCTTGCCACTTACACAGCTAAAGAGTCTCTTTTGAATTCATAGAGTAGAGAGTGTCTGAGATGGGTTTGATCTAAACTAATTTTAAAAGAGTAAAATTAACGCAAATCTAACCGCTCTGGTGTAAAGTAATCTACAGCGAAGAAAGAAAGCAAATAACAGAATGTAAAAATCAATGCGTATTTTACCGTAAGTATTGAAAAGGTCAAACTGCGACAAGTCTTTCTTCCCAACCTAATCTTTTACTATTTACTTTTTGCTTGTTTCGGTTATAAGACTGCAGTCGCACTTGAGTACCGCCTTGAAAAATTTTAACTGAACAAATCAACCCCAGTACTTACTATTGTTAGCAGTTGTCAAGCGGTGGTAGGTGACAAACACAGGCATAACGACACGCAGGTGCGGGAGCGCACACACACACATACATGTACATATATACATGCACGCACACACACACATACATGTACATATATACATGCACGCACACACACGCACATGTGGAAAATAAATTGGTCGGCCCAAGACTACGGTACGTAGTTGTAAAGCCAATTTAGTCCAAACTAAATGACCATAAAAGCAGTATGAAGTGAATTTAAAGAGGTGCGTACATACATACGCGCGCGCACACACTCATATATGACTGGCTTCTTCAGAGTTTCCGTCAGCTAAATTCATTCACATAGCGTTGGTCGGCCCAAGACTACGGTACGTAGTTGTAAAGCCAATTTAGTCCAAACTAAATGACCATAAAAGCAGTATGGAGTGAATTTAAAGAGGTGCGTATGAGAAATATTTCAGGTGTCTTGGGGAAATTTCGAATCTGGGTATTTTTCGATTTTATTATTATTATCATTATTCAGGTCACTGCCTGGGATCGAACTCGGAATTTTGGGGTTAGTAGCCCGCGCTCTTAACCATTACGCTATATGTCAGTGGGCTATTATGGAGTGAATTTTGGGGCTTATAAGTCTAATATTCTCCTATCCTTCCTTAATACCGGTTCCCATATACTGTTCATATCTGCACTCGGTCTGCTTAGGAGGTTATTATGTCCTAGCATATGTGCTGCTTCTTTTAGTTTTCGTATTTTCCATTGGTGTTCTCTGTCTATTATTTTAACTTCATCCCACAGGGGGAGGTGGTCTCTATATTTCCATGCATGATCAGCTATACCCGATTTATGAATATCTCCCAGTGTCACAGTTTTGCGGTGTTCCTCTACCCTTATTTTGAGGTGGGAGGGCATGTTTCGCGTTTGTATAACCTACCACAGCTGCATGGGATGGAGTACACGCAGTTCTTGGTGATATTCTCTTCTATTGATGGTTTTAAAATAATAGACAGAGCACACCACTGGAAGATACGAAAACTAAAAGATGCAGCACATATGCTAGGACACAACAACCTCCTAAGTAGACCGAGTGCAGATATGAACAGCATATGGGAACTGATATTAAGGAAGGATAGAAAAATATTAGATTTATAAGCCCTAAAATTCACTCCATAAATGCCCACGGGCATATGGCGTAATGGTTAAGGGCGCGAGCTACTAACCCCAAAATTCTGAGTACGATCCCAAACAGTGACCTGAATAATAATAATAATAATAATAACATTGAAAAGTACCTTAGGAATAAGAACCCAGGTTCGAAATTTCCCCAAGACACCTGATGAAGGCTGGAGCGTATATCAGCCGAAATGTTGTGTTAACAACAAGCAAGATGAAGACAAATATCTGTCAATTGTAAATAATGTACATAATTCCTCATCTCTTAAATATAGAACTGTATTATTTATTTATTAGTTCACCAAACTGAAATCGTTCAATAAAATATATATTCAGCAGGGAAATCCTCTTACACATCTTTTATTAGTGATATTCTGCTTCATCAAGATTAACGCAACACTTAACGTACAATAGCATCATTTTATCACCGGGCTAGGCACGAAATCCGACCAACGGTTGAACGCTGCTCATAGCCAACAACACCGAACAATTTTGTATTTCTAGTTCCTGATTCAGAATTACATTTATTTCGTTTTAGCTGTTAATATAATTTTGCTATACTTTGGCTTCGTCACATCAGTTTCTTTTCCTTTTTTGCTCCCCGATAACAAAGTAACATCGTTGCTTTACTTTGTTTTTTCTGTGGGCATAGAGGTAATTAGTGATCAGTATAAACAATAGTGTGAGAATTAAAATTTTCCTAAAATCAAGTGAACCATATATTTTGTACATAAATGACACTTTCCATCAGCACACGCAATTCAATATATTGTTACAATCATATATATCATTAGAATAGCTTCATAGATGATTATATGTATACAATAAGTGAATTTAACTAAAAGTTATGCTTTTCGAAATTGTTTCAGATTGGCATAAAAGATTGTATTACAAGACTGAAAATGAAATGAGGAAAATTTGCTATGATACACGTTTAAATATCTTTGCAATTTTAATTAGCTACAGTTCGGAATAGAAATTGAGCGAAGCTTTTCCCGTAAATCTAGCCTCTTGTTCCATGCCTCTATTTGAAGCAGAAAGGAAGAAGGGAAAATGCAAATTAGAAGAAAAAAATCTAAGTTAAAGAAACAGAATTTGAACACGGATAAACAGGAATATGTAAAATTTTTATGATGATGATAAAAAACGACAGAACGATGTTAATTATTTCTTAAGCTGACACGAAGCCACAAATGTTGCAAAACGTGAGTGTGCTATATAATTGATCGTACTACAGGATTTGTACTGTATTATTATAAACAAAGGAAAATAGGAACAATATGTGGGAAATCTGAAGTGATTTCCACTCCTGTTAACATTTCCTATCGATCTAAATTGATTATATCCCATAGAAACCAAGCCTAATATTTCTGCGGTATTTCACAAGAGTAGGATATTTTTTATAATCAACTCTTCGCGAATTCGCACAAGGTTGTCCAACTACGATGACACAACTAAACCATCACTAATCTTTACTTTGCATTTTGCAAAGTTATGGCCAAAGAACTATATCTTCAACTTGCGTGTAGTCTTCCTCATGATATCGTCCACTTTCAAGTTCATATTACTTGGAGTGCCTCCGAGTAGCTGTCAATTGTTGTATGCATTGACAAATAACAAGTTTGGAAGGTTCAAATAGTACTTGTAAAGCAGACTATCCATTTTCAGATATTTCCTCATCGTGCATGCTATTTTTATGTGTTTTTTTTTCGCACTATTTTATCTTTCTGTGAAGCGTTGTGGAAAATCGTCGTGGTAGGGTTTTGAAATCAGTTTCCAGTCACCCTTTCAGTAAGATTCAGATGAAAGGCTGCACATATATGTTGGAATGGGGCACAGTATCAAAGCTCTGTTGCCAAATCGCTCGTCTGCAAGCTATGGTCTTCAAAATACTTTCGTTCTTCGTGCTGTAAAATATGAACCTGGTCATAAAAATTTAGCTTTTGTGACGAGCTTTGAAGAAATTGTCAACGATCATTACAGCCAATAGCACATGGGGTACTGATGTCTTTCGAAAATATCTCTTCCAGTCAATCCTTTCATTATCTAATTTCTAGCGTTATTTTCTAAATTAAACACTTTTGCCCTATTTTTTTTAACGCTAACTACCATTTATTATTCATAATATTCGCACCAAGTTTGCCAGAAAAACGAAAGCTATTGAATTCGATTCCCTTCAGTCAAATTGAATTCTTTAGTGTGGTAGATAACAGAAACGGTGCGTTTGGAGTAAGTGTTTTGCAGTATAAAGTTACATCTCGCTCCATTCTCGTTCAAATTCCCTACATATCGACTTCTGATATTCCTCCTCTGTGGATAGTATAACACCAGTCAAATAATGTAGTTGATCAGCTGAATAGTCCACACTAGATTGACAACAATTATTGACTTGCGCAATGTTAGAGATACTTATTAATATTCTTTTGTTAATCATCACCGGTATCATTACAAGCATTATCACAATTAGTTTCAGTAACACAGTGATCTTCCCATATCCTTTTCAATTTATATTTTGTCTTTTTTATCTTTTGCTGTCCTGGGCTATAAAACTATCGGCAAAGTTTCTAGATTGTCCTATTCAATTTCTATTCTAAGTTGTAGGCAATTTACTATTTTCACTCGTGAAAAATGCATGGCTATTAAATAATATGAACATAGACATTCATTTTTATAGGTAGTCTATCGAGTATGTCAGTTGGTTCTGCCCGAGATACGCGGAGTTGCATGTTGAAGCTGGACGGACAGAGCTCTTAATCTTGTCCATTATAATCGCCCTCACCGCCTGCCTTTGAAAGAGAAGACCGCTATTTTGTCAGATGTTTACATCAGTGTGGTCGGCAAGATTGAGGGGATTGAGGACATGGCATTTTCCTTCGGTAAATCTTCCCTCAACTTCAACAAATATCTCTAAAAACAAAAAAGAAAGAAAAATGGGAGCATAGTGGAAATTAATGTTCTCCAGTAAATTTGCTGAAAATTTGTTTGTTTCTGAATTGTTTGTATGACGTGATTGAATGGTCAACTCTGAGAATACGTTTTGAGACAGGAGACTGTAACTCAACTGGGAGTGGGCTCATACGTTTAGCGCTTACTTTTTCTGACCTCTCTAACAAAAGTATTAGATCGTATATATGATATCAGGCTTCTTAAACTTTTAAAAGAAAGGGACTAATGTGAGTTGCATGAACAGATTATATTTAGCCTATCTCAATATAATACTCAAATAGGATTGATGTGCTGAATATAGCTCATGCTCAGGCAGCATATTTGCTTACTCCCACTCAGATGTAACGAACTGGAGTCCACTACATAGTGACCCATTAGCACTGTATCAGTGTACCGTAGTAAAGTTAGTTCGATTAGCTACCTCTGTCTGAAGATTTCCATCAAATATCAAATTTTAAATAAGAGGGTCCAAAATATCTGAAACAAGAACACAATTCTTGAGAGGAACATGCTTGAGCCCAGCATAAAACATTTATATAAATGTTTTATATTGGGCTTAAACTTTCAGTTATCTGACTTGGTGTAAATAACTTATCTGTCATGGTAACAACAATATGCAGTGTGTTAAAGATAAAAATATTTAAAACTTAAAAATTTCAACAGAATTTGTATTCTTTTCATCGACATCAACTCAGACAAATATTCACACTGGAGACACACGTACAAATATAAGCTTATCATTTACAAATAATTAGGAAAGACTAGCACAAGACCGACCACAACATATCTTCAAATCTCAAACCTTCACACCACAAACTTAAATCAGTTAAATATTAGAATTAATACAAACCCAACGAATTGAAATAATACTAAGAGGTGGAACTTGGTTTGCAAATACAATAAATTAAAGTTATGCAGATATAGAATTTCTGGCTAAAAGTGTTAATACAGATAACCCAAGACATACAGTACGTAATTAAAAGTAGAGAAACAAAGGTCACTGAGGATTTACCCGACACAATATGCAAATATTTTCATCCAAAAATGTCACAAATAACTGAGAAGAAAAGGATACTTTAAAGCAGATTACTCTCAAATACATATCAAAGATATTGAATCAGCACAACAATCTTTCACAAGACTAACAGCCGTCCAAATCAGACTTCTCTTCCATGCCAGACTCCATCGGCAATAAAATTAGGTGATGCAGGATCAGCAACCAGTCTTTTAAGGATGTTGAATCAGCAAACAGAAAAAAACATCAGCCAAACCAAAAGATATAGACCGAATATATAACCATCTTGCAAGGCATGCATTTAACAGTGTCTTTACTTTACACTCCGATTCAACTGTAGCCACCTCAATTGAAACAGACGATTACTCTCAATTCGATAATAACCTGAAATGTACAAGTTCCTTCACGCGCCGCACATCAAGAAAAAACGGCATACTTCAGAATCCTTGTATTCATGGAAAAGACAATGTGTGTGGTACCCACAGAAACACGCCTGGTACCAAATATATTAAGTGAAGAGGTGTACATGTCGCAGTACGTACGACAAAAATTGATTGCAAAATACGCAACCTTGAACACTTTTCATACATGAAGGTTCAGCAACGAATATCCTCATTTCTTACTTCATCACAGTGTGTAATACACAAGTAATTTGTCTGAGAGACTTCGATCTACTCATAGGCATTACCTACTGACCATCTGATGCAGTTGATTATGCAGAATACTCCAGTAATAGTTTATCACGCATAAGTCAAACTATTAATTATATTGACCTACAGGTCAATATAATTTTAATGAGATACATCAATTCAGGTCATATGGTGTTAAACTGGAACAATATGGAAGCTTTTCTTAATGCCACTAAAACTCTTCTTAAGCAAAATATTATTTCCTGTTCGATTTGAGAGACGTTTTCGATCTGGTCTTCACTTCAAATATAAATGTTATTTATGATGTTCAGGTCCCCACAAAAGCTGTTTCTGACCAAAACACGAAACAACTATCTTTATTGGTTCAAAACAGGCACAACACTAAAATAACAAAATTAAACAGTTTGACTCATCAGATTTGGATTTGACTTTTAGGAAAAGTAACCGGAGAGAGATAGAAGTTGAGATCTTCGCTACAAATTTTGTCATTCTTGAATGAAAACTCTCTGCACAAAGATAGCCAAGATCGGTCAAAGACAAGTTCAATTTATGCGTGCCTATTTACGCAAAACGTCCATACACCGTGACAGACGTAAATAAATACGTAAAAGAATCAAACTCAAGGCCAAACCTTTTCTGTGGGAAGGATTGGGGGAAGGGCAGTGAAATGGGAATAATTTAACTGGTCCTGAAACAATTGTATGACAAAAAAATATTGACAGAGACAGCATAGACACTGCTGTTTTCAATCTTTTTAATACCTGGGCAAGATCCAAAATCTGGATTTGGTGGGGGAGCACACCAAAAGAAGTAAAAAAAATCAACTCAATTAAAGAAAAATTTTATTATATTTATAGAGGGAAGACTGTTACAAAAAATAGTTGTGCGATGGAATTTAATGGGAAACTTGATTTTGCTTTCTTCTTTCAATTAGTTTGTCAAAACGAGGGCTCGTGGTGAAAGATGCAGTACGCAAAAGCTGGTTGATATGATGGTCAGCCAATTGGTTGCGATATTTTGCGTTGATGCTTATCAGTTTGCTGAAAAGTGTTACTCACACATATGTTGAACTGAATGCAGAGGTATTTTTCTGTGCATTAGCAACCAAGTTAGGATATTTCCTCTCCGTTATTCAACTTCAGAAGTCAAGTAGCTGACTAAACTTGAATGCGGATGTCAACTCCACATCTGACTGCAAGTCCAGGAACTCCATTTGAGATTCTTCTGGAGCGGTTGCCACATCTATCTCCATACGCGCTGAAAATATTTTCAGTAAGAGTAAGGAATCCTTGGTGTCATCAAAAGGGCGTTCAAATTTGTCAGTTAAGTCACTAATACTCCTATTGTATTTATTGTATGATCCATGGCCCTAGTGTTCAGAAAGTGAGAGGAGTGGGTCGTATGTCACGTTCAATTTGTGTCTTTCAAAGGTGAAGTTTTGCAAAGAAGGCAGACACTGTGATGTACAATTTATAGCAGAGCTTGTTCCTACCTTGTAGGATGCGGATCAAAATAGAAAGGTGTGCATTGATATCAACCAAGAAAGCCTAATCAACAATCTATTCTTCGGTGCTAGGTTCAGCAAAAGCTTTGATTTCTAGACGTTTGTATAACCTAATGATACATGTGGTACAGCTTAATATCGTACAGCAGTGTACATGAGCACGTTTCCATGGTGAACATCAATATCTGCCAGAAGGTGCAGAGTTTTTGCACAAATCAAATTTACGCTGATATTGCAGCCTCTGTGACCTTGTCAATTTTCAGTGACTTAGCAATGATATTTTCATGGTGTACAGTGCAGTGGCGCCATGTTATAGGAGTGTGTCCTCTGCTCGACATCAGGCAAGAAGTCCTTGAAGTTCTTCGTTTCTGTCTAAGCATGGAAGGATCTCTGTCTGTGATAATCAAAAACATCTTTGATGGATACAGATATACTTGTTGAAGGCTTGCACGAAATTCATGAAATATATATGACAGTTTCTTTGTTTTTTTGTTTTTTTTTGTCATGAATAGAAAGCAGCGTAAGAAATTCTTCGTAAATCTGGAGATCTGGTACAACTCACTCGATGAACACACTTAATTGCTCTGAGAAGTTGGTCATGAAGGTCACTAAATAAGCATTCAACTCGTCGAGTTAATATACGAGGTCTGATCAATAAGTATCTGGACTGTTACTATAGTAACCAAGCTAAAGCACGTAGGGTGAAGCCGCTTGGCAAAAATTTACCTTAACCTCTGCTGTGCATGCACACTTAGTTTTAACGTTCTAGCTCACTTTTGCTGTTTACAGCAGTGCTTGGAAAGAAGGTATGTAGCGTGTGCTCGCCGCATTATCCATGACAGAGAAAGTTGTCATGGCGATACCTGCTTAGAGGCCTACGCAAAGTTGCAGAAAGCGTATGGAGAGGAGTGTATGAGCCACACACAAGTGTACGAGTGGTTCAGACGTTTCCAAGATGGCTGAAAAATGTCGATATTGACAAACGTTCTGGGAGACCCGCAACCAGCGGAACTGAGAAAAACATTGCAGATGTGCATGCAGCTGTGGGGGAAAATCGTCGAATCATCATCTGTGAGTTATCAGAGGATGTACAGATTAGTTACGGTTCAGTTCAGTCCATTATCACTGAAGATTTGGGTATGAGACGTGTGTCTGCCACGTTTGTGCCAAGACTGCTTTCAGCTGACCAAGAAGACACTTGAATTTCAGCAGCACAAGATCTCCTTGATTGTGTCTAGAACGATGAAAACTTTTTGAAAGCTTTGCGTCGGCCTCTGTGCAGGTATCGCCAAGCTTTTGGCAAACTTTGATGCAGATTCTCTGCTCAGCTTTCTCTGTTATTGTCAATGTGATGATGACACGCTACACACGTTCCTTCCAAGCACTGCTGTAAACAGCAGAAATGAGCTAGAACGTTAAAACTTAGTACACATGCACAGCAGAGTCCAAGGTCAATTTGTGCTCAGCAGCTTCAATCTGCATGCTTTAGCTTCGTTACTATAGCAACAGCCCGGATGCTTATTGATTAGACTACGTATATTGTTATTTATATGTAGATCCTATAAGGCCATGTCCTAAATCTCGGTCTGGAGAGAAAACTAATGATTGATACTTGCAGCTTCCACATATACCACCTTCTTAGTTGGGAAGAAGGGTGGCATTCTATTGTAACAATTTGATATTTAGAGACCTTCAATCGTTCAAATGCCTTCTGAAAGAAGACATGCCGATATAGTTGGAGCAACGCAAGAAGCAAGAGCCGGCCTAGGGACGCGCAATTTCAGGCCATTTTGCAAGAGCAGTATAACAGAGATGAAAGAGGCAGTGGTACACGAAGTGAAAAAGGAGGAAGAAGAAAGGCAAAAGGTACATTTGGTGCAATGTAGTCAACAGGGGCAGTGCCTGAGATGGGAGGAAAACGTGGGCAGTCGCAGAATCTCATGGAAGGAACTTTGGGCTTGGGAACAAGCAAGAACAGTCTTCCTGATCAAGTCTACCTTCGACGTTCT
>NC_068983.1:141375768-141376265 GCF_001194135.2 Octopus bimaculoides | reverse complement strand
AAATATATGAGATAGATGAAAGATGGAAGGGATACTGGGAGCTGGCCACGGATTTGGGAAGTCTAGCAATTTTTCCACTTATAAAAACAACAAAAAGACCAGACTTAGTCATATGGAACACAGAACGGAGAATAGGAATCTTGCTAGATCTAACAGTACCATGGGAAGAGAATATCGACAATGCAGAGAAACGAAAGGAGAAGAAATACGAGAAACTAATCGAAGAGTGCAGAGAACAGGGATGGACTGTCGAGTACTACGATCTGGCAGTGGGGGCTAGAGGCTTCATTGAAAGGAAAATGACAGCGCTATTCAAGAGAAGATTTGCGTTTTCAAGCTCGGAACTGAGAAAACTGATAAGGAGGATACAAGAGGCGGTCGAAAAAGCCAGCTTCTATATATGGCTGAAGCGGGAAGACCAAATATGGCTTGAAAGTCATAACATGCCTTGGTGAGACAGGCTGACACTGAAGTGGCTTCGCGCCTTCCATTGTCAG
>NC_068983.1:141374192-141375023 GCF_001194135.2 Octopus bimaculoides | reverse complement strand
GAAAGGAGGGGTCCCGTCACGTCAAAACGGTAGAGGAATAGGGGCCGAAACCAGACGTGGTTCCTCCTGATGATGTCTTGAGCTAACTGGATCCTATAAAGGAGCTGTTGTGGTAGCAGACCACGAAACATGGTTGAAATTCCGCTATAGTACCATTCAAAGAAACTTCAATTAACTCCCAAATAGAATACAGAAGCAGCTAAATGATACAATAATACACGCAGAGAAAATCAGCTTTCTCATATTCTATAACTGATCAATTACCAGTCATAAAGAGTCAACAAAAGCTGGATAAAGAAACAAAGGACTTGAAGGTACTGGTTGACCGAATACTGTGGCAGAAACACAAAAGCAAAGTGACCTGCAATGGGATCAAATTCTGAATCAGATTTTTGGGAAACGATCTTTAACTGCACATCTATGACTACATCAATCAGACACATATTTTTGCTGGTCTGGACGACATAACTTCCAACGAACTTAATGGTAATCAAATTATAGTTATAAAAAGGCTACATTTGGAAAGCACGAAAAAAAAAAAATATATACGGGAAGTAACTGTAAAAATTAATAGTTATCGCCAAGCCAACATGGCAGTCCCAAAATTAGGACGAAAGCTGCCGTGAATTAGCTCCAAGAAGCCATCGCCTCTAGCTAGCTATGTGACACACGAAACCTGTGTCCTTTATAACCTTCGAACAGGGGAGGTCAGCAGTTTCCCCTTGCTGGTTTGGCATCTGCAGACTAGTTTCAGGGTGTTGCCCCTTGTCAATGCAGAGCAGCCAAGCTCCAGCCAGGCGGCGCTGCTGACTATCTGTTCGAAGGTTATTT
>NC_068983.1:141372402-141373731 GCF_001194135.2 Octopus bimaculoides | reverse complement strand
TTAGAAATATTAATAACTGTAAAAATATTTTGAAGAATGATTTCCCTTGAAAATACAACTGTTTAAAAATATTTTCCTTTTTATTTTTTGGACGTGGCTTTTTTTCTGAATAATTCGATATTATTCGACCTATTTCTGGATAGTTATTTTGCTTTATATTTCTCTTTACTGAATGTATGAGTATGCATGCATTTGTGTGTGTGTAAACGAAATAAGATAGCACGCTAGATAGATAAATAGTACTGTTCATGTATGTATATATGCTTTTCTTTGGGGTTTATTTGATTATTTTTTTATCTTCGCAGAATTTAAAACAGGCACTACAGAGTGGTGAGTCGCTTTTGTTGTAGTTAAAACAGTTCGTGAAAGCCCTGGCGGCATGAGAAGCAGCCTCACAACTTAGCTTAATACCCGCTCCAAGCTGAGTAGGACACTGTCGGATGTTGAAAACAAGTTGTAGAAAACTTGGTAGGCTGGGCAAGTGTAGGTAGTCATCGGTGGGGGGGGGGAGTTTGCTTCTCATTCAGTTGATTGAGGGAGGCTGTGGTACATAGGATGTGGGATGATAGAAAGGAGAGGAGGCGAATAGCTCCTTTAATGTCAAAATCACTGAATTGGGCATTAACGGCTTTCTTTAAGTTAGGTGGTCGACCATTGCTCGGGGTTTTGCTGATCACAGACCTGAGATGAACAGTGGTTGGGGTGGATTCGAACAGCTCAAACTGCCTTTTAAGGGAAGATGTCAGGACCCATAATTCACGTTCGTCACGTGGAGAGAGACCAAAAGTAATAGAAACAGTTTCTGCCAATCTGAGGTGTTGTTGGATAACCAGATGTTCTTCAACAGTTTCGAGAGAACACGGGCGAAACAAATCCGAACTCCCTCACGGATCCGATTGATGAGCTCTCACAAGCCCTGGAGGGCGACGGCAAACTATTAAACAGGGATCTGGACTTCAGAGAGCAAAGTTCTGTCCTACTAAATATGTTGCGGCTGAAGTGGCATTGGTTGCATGTCCAGTTTGAGAAACTTTCGGCTTGAACCTTAATAACGCCAACGTAGCTCTTGTAGTAGCTTAGACTGTGTTGTTGGCACTCCGTCGCTTACGTGAAATTAACGTGCAAGTGGCTGAGCACTCCACAGACACGCGTACCCTTAACGTAATTCTCAAGGATATTCAGCGTGACACAGTTTGAATTACAGGCACAACAAAAAGAGGAAGTAAGAGTGAGAGAAAGTTGTGGCGAAAGAGTACAGTAGGGTTCGCCACCATCCCCTACCGGAGCCCCGTAGAGCTTTAGCTGTTTTCACTCAATAAACACTCACAA
>NC_068983.1:141370326-141372022 GCF_001194135.2 Octopus bimaculoides | reverse complement strand
AATCGACTTAGCCCCTTCTCCGAATTTGCTAGCCTTGAACCAAAATTTGAAACCATTATTTTTATACATTCATCATAAACACGCTGTGCTTTTCCAAATTTACTGCAAAACTATTTACTTTGTACGAAGATTTACGGAGATTGCGGAATAGCGACTAATGAAAATTACTTTCAGTTTCTGATTACAAACTGGAAGAATACGTGGTCAGTTTATTAATCACGTGACCTCGATTCAACAGTCACATGACACTTAATCCAAGATGGCGTTGTTGTTTTCAAGTACACCCAGGTACGTTCGTACATTGTTTATTAATATATGTAGTTATCGGCAAATGTGGCTTTTGTTTTTCTACGTGTAGATATAAATTTCGTAGCATAGTTCAGTTATTAAAATCTATAAATTATAAAAGTCTGGACACACATTCGACTGCTAACCCGTTAATGTAAATTCTACCGGCTTTCGTAAGACTTATTCCATTTCGGCAATTTCTAATGAGGTTGTGTTTACTGGACTTTTAGGAAAATATTCACGCTTAATGAACCTTGGTTTAGCATTACACAAAATGCATTTTTCAGTGGTTTTAGCCTGTTACGAACAGTAGTGGCGAATAGTCTATCTGCACTTTTCTTAATTTATTTATTTTTTAAATGGCATGCTTAAAAACATTTTGACGTTCTCACATCTTTATTATCAATAATTTTTTCTCTGTGTACGTGTATATATATATATATATATATACATATATATATATATATGTCTGATTGCTTGAATACCGTCATAGATGTTGAGTTGATCTTTATATTTGCTGTTATTGTAAAAAAAGGGGCGTGTATTTTTCGGCTCCGCTTATAAGAAATTATTCGCATCTAACTTTTGATTATTTTTAAATACACATTTAGAGGTTACTAATTATTGTTAATAATGATGTCAATATCGTTTAGCGTTTACAATTTGTATGAATCTGTGCTTTTGCATATAGAGCAGACTAAAAATATTCACTAATAATTCCAGTATTATGTATTTATATAATTATCTTTATTTTACATAGAGTTAAGAGCCAGAAAAGTTTTCAGTTTTAATTTCTTGGTGTTGGAAAAATGCTTGGCTGTTATAGAAACTTTTATCCTCCATCCATTTTCTATAATTCTAAGTGTTTGTACAATGTGATAAATATATATCTTTCTATAATATACACGAACAATTTCAAATTTCGCATGAAGGAAGGGAAGTAACTCTTTTCTGTCATTGTTGTCTTGGCACTGCCCACCTACATACTGGTTTCATTACAGCGCATGACAGACTCATATTTTTAAACAGTTGGATGGGATGTTCTGGTATTTAGGCCTTCCTACATTTGAGAAAATGCACTATTAATGATCGAAATTGGCTCGTAACTTTAATATCTGGAGAATAACGAAAACTACAGTAATTGGAACTTGCAACCTATAAGCAACGAGTCCAACATGTATCCATTTTGCATTTCTTCTTTTTATGTTTTCCTTAGTCTATCCTCTACCAAGGTGCTAATTGATACTCCTTTCGGGGAACTTATTTACTTTCAACTTGTGTGACATTGAAACTCAATCGCTTCTTTTATGCCAATACTCAATCTGAAGCTTTCATATTATCTATCACCAATTGTTACTGAAAAGCTAAATGAAAGTTTATTGCAAATGAATATATATATATATATATA
>NC_068983.1:141366636-141369228 GCF_001194135.2 Octopus bimaculoides | reverse complement strand
GAACCAAATTCGATGACGGGTACCTGTGCCAGTGGAGCACTAAGAGCACCATCCAAGCGTGATCATAGCCAGAGCAGCTGTCTGGCTTCCATGCCAGTGGCACGTAAATAGCACAATTTGAGTGTAATCGTTACCAGTATCGGCTTACTGGCACGTGAAAAAACATTCGAGTGAGGTCGTTGCCAGTGCCACTGGACTGGCTCCTGTGCAGGTGGCATGTGAAAAACACCACTTTGAATGTGGCCATTGCCAGTACCGCCTGACTGGCCCTCATGCTGGTGGCACATAAAAGCACCCACTACACTCTCGGAGTGTTTGGCGTTAGGAAAGGCATCCAGCTGTAGAAACTCTGCCAGATCAGATTGGAGCCTGGTGCAGCCATCCGGTTCACCAGTTCTCAGTCAAATCGTCCAACCCATGGAAGGCAGATGTTAAACGATGATGATATACACTATAGGTATCAAATCCAATATAAACTGTACATCTGATTCAGCATTGATTCCAGATGTGACATACATATAAAGAACACCACAAATAGGGTTTAAAATTTGAACCCTATTTGTGTTCTTTGATATATATATATGTGTGTGTGAGTGTGATTGTTATCATAGTCTCTTTGTGTCCACTTCTTTTGTTGGCATGATTTGGATGGTTCAACAGGATCTAATAGATTGGAAGAAAATCCCTTGGTCCAGTATTGCAGTTTAGTTTGAATTCTACATTTGGATACTCTTCCTAACACCAACCACTTTACAGAGTGTACTGAATACATTTTTTTGAGGCACCAGCACTGTTAGAGGTTGTTTTACCCTTGATGAGGTTAGAAAATCCTATCCTCTCAAACTCTGCATTGTCTCTGCTTGATTTGCCAACAGCATTACAGAGTGTAGCAGGTGCTTCTTTTATGCAACCTATTCTGGTGAAATCATCTTATAACCTACAGTATAAAAGAGCACATTCCACCGAAAGACAGAATTGAGAAGAAATGATGATTTTATATGAGGTGTTAGATGTTACTGTAAGCTGGGGGAAAGGATTTTCTGGTGGATATGGCATCTTTCTGCACAACTTCATTTACTATACTGGTGACTAGGTTGTATCATACCCTGCTAGATATTGTGTGTGTTGGGGCATATGCTGGGTGTACTTACTATCTGATGGGAGGAATGGATTTATTGTGAGGGATGGTAATAGAGAAAATAACAAGATGTAGAGAAGGATGAGATATCAAAGCACATTCTCAAAATACAATGGCATAGCAGGTGAATAGAAGGGAGCATAGTGACAGAAGGCTCAAAGGAAATGAGTGAAGGTTGAAAGACTTGCAGTTCCACCACTTCATATTCAAACATCATAATTTGGAAGAATAGGAAGAGTTGCAGATAGCAAGAGATAATCTCTTCCTTGATTAGATATTGTTCTATGACAGGTATATATGTTTTTCTTACTAGAGTAATTACAAATACAGCAATGAAACACTTGTCAATTCTTCAGTCCTGCCATTGCTTGTCATTGCAAATCATGCCAACCATTGTACTTAGAAGTGGCAGGATTTTGCTTTGAGAGTGAAGTATCTTAGTCACAAACAGTACAATGTTATGTCAGACAGGCATTGTACCTGTTTAGAAAAATTATTTCGAGAACAGTTACTGATTTTTGTTTTCTTTCTTCAGCATCCAGAAAGCAGTGAGTTTCATCAATAACTTGGATCCAAAATTATTTACTCCAATATTGTCCCGTATTTTGCAGAAAATAGACTTGAAGGTGAGTTTAAACAATTTGCTTGTAAACACACACACACACACATATATATATACACATATGTGTGCATGCACACATATATATATGCTTGTTTTTGAAATTTATTTAAATTCTTAATGGAATTCAGGTAAGTTATTTACAGTAACAAGTCGTTTCTGCTTGAGTCAAAAGAATTCCAGGAATTTGTGAATGTATGAGTTAGTATCATCATCATCATCATCCTCGTTTAAAGTCTGCTTTCTATGCTAGTATGCGTTGGACGATTTGACTGAGGACCGGTGAACCGGATGGCTACACCAAGCTCCACTCTGATCTGGCGGAGTTTCTACAGTTGGATGCCCTTCCTAATGCCAACCACTCTGAGAGTGTAGTGGGTGCTTTTACATGCCACTGGCAACGGCCATGCTCAAAATGGTGTTTTTTACGTGCCACCTGCACAGGAGCCAGTCCAGTGGCACTAGCAATGACCTCGCTTTAATGATTTTCTAACGTGCCACCAGCACAAGTGCCAGTAAGGCGACACTGGTAACGATCACACTCAAATTGTGCTATTTACGTGCCACTGGCACGGAAGCCAGACAGCTGTTCTGGCAATGATCATGCTCGGACAGTGCTCCACTGGCACAGGTGCTGGTCATTGAATATGGTTCAATTATGATTTCGATTTTACTTGCCCCAACTGGTCTTCACAAGCAGAGTTTAGTGTCCGATGAAGGAGAGGTTGGCATGGGTGCCTGTTGTCGAATTTGGTTTGATTTCAATTTATTTTGGTTCGATTTCGATTTCAGTTCACTTGCCTCAACAGGTCTTCGCAAGCAGAGTTTAGTGTCC
>NC_068983.1:141356751-141366626 GCF_001194135.2 Octopus bimaculoides | reverse complement strand
AGTCATTGCCTCGGTGAGGCCTAAAGTTCGAAGATTGTGCTTCACCACCTCATCCCAGGTCTTCCTGGGTCTACCTCTTCCACAGGTTCCCTCAACCGCTAGGGTGTAGCACTTCACACAGCTATCCTCATCCATTCTTGCTACATGACCATACCAGCGCAATTGTCTCTCTTGTACACCACAACTGATGCTTCTTAGGTCCAACTTTTCTCTCAAGGTACTTACACTCTGTCAAATATGCACACTGACATTACACATCCATCGGAGCATACTGGCCTCGTTTCTTGTGAGCTTACGCATGTCCTCAGCAGTCACGGTCCATGTTTCACTGCCATGTAGCATGGCGGTTCGTACACATGCATCATACAGTTTGCCTTTTACTCTGAGTGAAAGGCCCTTTGTCACCAGCAGAGGTAAGAGCTCTCTGAACTTTACCCAGGCTATTCTTATTCTAGCAGCTACACTTTCAGCGCACCCTCCCCCGATAACTTGGTCACCTAGATAGCGGAAGCTATCAACCACGTCCAGTTTTTCTCCCTGGAATGAGACAGAAGTTGTTTTCTGCACATTTTCAGTGTTTATTGCTTCTGAGCATCTGCCACGTACAAAAACTATCTTCCCAGTAAGCCTCCCTTTGATATTGCTGCATCTCTTATGTGTCCATAGCTTACACTGGGTACAACTTATGGAGTTTCTACCTACGCCTTTTCTACAGATCGAGCAGGGCCATCTGCCTGAAGGGGTTTGTGTTTTGTCTATCTTCCTACTTATTAATGTGCATATATATATATATATATATATATAGAGAGAGAGAGAGAGAGAGGTGGATATACCTATATATTCATGGTGTGGGTATGTATATCTCTTTTGTGAATTTGTGTATGATTACTCTTCATGTATGTGTGTGTTTGTGTACCACATATACACAAGATTGTGTGTATATATTGATACTAGGAAATTCAAATAGTAGTGCCATAGAGGAGTTATGGGAGAAAGTCACAGGAATAAAATATGGGAAATACTTGACTGGGCATAATGGGCTGCAAGCCTACACAGAATGCTTTTAGGACATCATTTTTGCTGTGGTGGACTGGTCTTCTCGAACACAGCTATTTGTCAGTTATCTCAGTCCTTTAAAATCTCCCCTATGAGACTCAATTTTTTGAGATCCATCTTCATTACTTTGTCCTATGTCTTCCTGGGCAGACCTCTTCCACAAGTCTCATCCACTTTAAGCAACCCACATGTCTTTATGCAGCTGTCTTCATCCATAAGCATCACATGACCAAACCAGCACAGTCTTCTCTCTTGCACATTGCATCTGATTGCCTATTTGCCTGTCTTTTCTTTCAATACCTTATCATTTTGTAGTATATGCACACTGATACTGTGCATTCAGTGATGCATACTAGCTTTATTCCTCTCTAGGTTATGCATGTTCTGTTCACTCATGGCCTATGTCTCACTTCAGTGTAACATTGGTGTTTGTATATAAGCTTCATACAATTTGCCTTCCAGTCTGAGAAAGTGACATTTTGTAGTCAACAGAGGTAATAGCCCTCCAAACTTTCTCCATCCTATTCTTATTCTAATAACTATACTTTCAGAACATCCATGTCTAAAGAGGGTAGATTATTTTTATCATCTGTAGTTAGGAATGTAACAAAATTGTTCCAAGAAACAATGCACTGTAGCATAGAGTGTTATGTGTTCCAGTCAACTGATGTTCTATGCATGGCTAAGTGAGCAGCTTAATAAGGGTCCTACTGTTCATATCTTTATGCAAGTTGTGTACCTTGCATGCAGCTAAGATTCTAAGGACTGAAAGGCATAGGTACTATGGCAGGTTGTTATTAAACATAGCCCCCGTCCTCAACAGACCTGTATTGCATAAAGTAGTGACATAATAACCAATGGGAGTATGTGTAATTCAGAGATCTAATGTCCCACATATATTCTCAACCTAGTTAGTGGAGGATCACACTACAGACATACTGCCCGTACAGAGTAGGATGGTACTTGACCTACCTGTATTCAGTCCTTCTAACTACTATTCTTTTAGTACTAGCAGTCAACATTCCCTCCCTCTCTCCATCTCAATCACTGTTTATCCCATCCTTCTTTTGTCTTCATCTAGTCATCCTAATTTTCTTTTGTTGCCACTCTATTTTATACTCACCCTCCAGATCATTTTGTATTGAGGGACTGGCCACAGTATAAAGTGATGTGAGCTTTTTCATACTACTTCATGAAGTAAGGTGGTGCTGTCATTAAATGCACTCAAATAGTTAGCAATTGAGCATAAACAACATAGAGTCAAGAGGACTCTTTTGTCTCATTAAGGATGTGATGACCTGTGTAGCACTGGTCCCATTAAAAAATGCACCAGTACTCGTTGTAAAATTATGTGTGATTAGATAGTGTCCAGCCATAAGATCTAAGTCCGATATTAAATGTAGAATGAGAAGTGGTCCTCCAATCCATTTAAGAAGGCACTGACTTTGACATGAACCATGTCAATGCACTCAACCCATTCCAGCATGGAAAGTAGACATAAAATGATGATTGCATCATTTTATGTCTACTTTCTATCTTTCAAGATAATCGCGATGGGTAACATTTAAAAAAAAATTTTCCTCAATGTGATTAACTTCTAGTTTCTACATTGTTCTCACTATTCCATCCACTTTTATGTTTTCTCATTGTTTTAGAGAAAAGGTCAAAGCTAACCATGTTGATCGTTGAACATGTGAGTTCAAATCCCCACAGTGTCTACTTGCCCTTTCATCCTTAAAGGTAAAGTACTAGTCAATTTTAAGGCTGTTTATTATACTCCTTTCCTAAATGTACAGCCTTATGTCATCATTGTTTTGACATCCACTTTCTCATGCTTGCATGGCTCAGATGGAATTTGTTGAGACAGATTTTCTATAGCTGATGTTCTTTCTGTAGCCAACGCTTACCTGTTTCCAAGCAGGGCAATATTTACCCATCCTCAGACATGTTTTTGTTGGAGAATGGAAGTGAATGACATCACTTGTATGACAATGATACATGTTTACAACCATCATGTGATATCAACACAAGTGTACATACACAGACACTCACATGCATGTACATACACACACACACACATACACACCATCACCATCCTCATCATTACCATTGAACATCTGTTTGCCTTACTGGTATGGGTTGGATGGTTTGACAGAAGCTGGCAACCCAGAGGACTGCACCAAGCTCTACTGTCTGTTTTGGTATAGTTTTTACTGTTGGATGCTCTTCCTAAAGCCAACTACCATAGAGTGAGTGTTCCAAGTGCTTTTTATGTCTACCAATTTCATTTACAAGGCTTTGCTTGATCCATGACTACAGTAGAAAACATCTAAGATGCCATGCAGTGAGACTGAACCTGAAACCATATTGTTGGGCAGCATACTTCTTAACCACACAACCACTCCTGCACCTTATATGCATGTGTATATAAACAGGTTTCTTTCAGTTTCTATCTAATAAATCATTCACAAGGCTTTACTTACTCTAGGGCTATAGTAGAAGATGCTTGCCCAAGGTACCATGCAGTGGAACTGAAACTGAAGCGTCATTGTTGGTAAGCAAGCTATTTAACCACACAGCCATACCTGTCAGTGTTAGAAAAAAGATTGGATGAATCATTAGAACCTTGGTTAAAATATTTAGCAGTATGTAGTTGCAGCCCTTAAATGTTTAGTGTTCAACAATGTTTTTTATCCTATGGAGCCAGTAAAATATAGTACCAGTCAAGTTCTACGATCAATGTAATTGACTGACCCAGCTTCTCCAAAATTATTGTTCTTGTGTCTAAATTAGAAACAATTATTATTTTAATTTCTAGGATGAGAGATCCTTTACAGAAGAAGAAGAGAGCAAGCTGGAACAGACATTAGATCTACCTGCTGCTGACTTGGAGCTAATGATACAGTCTCTTGAGTTCTTTTTGCAACAGGTCAGTCAATAAATTTATAATTCTTGTTCAGTTAAGTTCAACTGGAATAATATAGTTTGGCTATGATTATATTTGTGGACATTTTATTTCCGTCTATTTTATCCAGTGTGTTTTGTGTTATTTTTAAATGACTTTAGCGATATTTGGCTTCTATTTTTAGCAGGGTGAGTGACTACATAGAAGCTACTTCTATACATCATTATGGCTGAGATAGAAACATTTATATTTACAGATACCACCATCCTTACCATTTAACATTTGTCTTCCATGGGTTGGGCAGTTCAACTGAATCTGGTGAGCCAAAGGACAGTGTGAAGCTCCAATGTTTGTTTCGATAGGGTTTGAATAGCTCGATGCCTTTCCTAATACCAACCATTTTACAGCCTGTACTGGGCATATTTTCTTTTTGTGGCACTGGTCCTAGAAAGGGCACCAAGAAACTTTCAAGACAAAGTCTTTTGACTGAGTGGGTGTGTAGTTTTGAGGGAAGTAGCTTTATGCCTAGTGCTGAGTGGCTAAAGTATGATAGAATGACCACATATAAGTGTCTCGTTGTAGAAGAAATACTTCGCTACCCAAGATAGAAAAAAAGAAAAAATGGTAATGATGGTGTCAAGATGTAACCTCAACGTACAAGAAGGTGAATATAAGTGAAAATAGGGACAGAGTATCAGGAAGGGAGGGTGGATAAGTTCTCGAAAATGTGGAAGGACAGTGATAAGACGGTTTGTGATGGAAATAGATGTGAATGCAGTGAGTGAAGAGAAGGTATGGAGGCATGGTTAAAGGTGGATACCAGAAAGTAGGAGTCAACCAGAGTGGAGGAGCTCATCAGTAGCCTTATGGAAGGAAAGTGATGGGGAGGAGCAGTATAATAAAACCACAAACAGAGAACGTCGTTGGCATTCCGTCGCTTACAACGTCGAGGGTTCCAGTTGATCCGATCAACGGAACAGCCTGCTCATGAAATTAACATGCAAGTGGCTGAGCACTCCACAGACACATGTACCCTTAACTTTGTTCTCGGGGATATTCAGCATGACTGACACAGAGTGTGACAAGGCTGGCCCCTTTGAATTACAGGTACAACAGAAACAGGAAGTAAAAGTGAGAGAATGTTGTAGTGGAAGAGTACAGCAGGGTTCGCCACCATCCCCTGCCAGAGCCTCGTGGAGCTTTAGGTGTTTTCGCTCAATAAACACTCACAACACCCGGTCTGAGAATCGAAACCGCAATCCTATGACCGCGAGTCCGCTGCCCTAACCACTGGGCCATTGCGCCTCCACAACAACAACAAACAGAGAAAGATGTGGAATATTAAAATGATGTGAAGTGTAAGGACAAAGAGAGAGAGATGCACAGAGATGGAGGTTAGTGGTATCATCATCATCGTTTAACGTCTGCTTTCCATGCTAGCATGGATGTAGAAGTGGATATAGTGAATGACAAAAGGTGGGAAGTGGGCATCAATGGTAGATATGACTGGGTGTTCAGTGGCAGATAAAGTGCTATGTGTGATATTGAGAATGTGAGATGAGTGCCTGAAGGAAGTGGTTACAAGGCGAGAGCTAACTGATAATACAAAAGGGGGATGAAATATGTGCAGTTCTGATCTCATATAATTACAGCTGCTAAATTAATAGTGCCCTAGTTAAAAAAGTGATAGCAGGATGGGTGAGACTTTACACCAGCCACAGTAGTCCTTAGTAGATTGTCTTGTAGGAACTTGAAATTGTCTTCTATACTGTACTTCTTTATTTTTACCAAATTTCAACTAGAATATCTCTAAATTTCTGACTTTTTGCAAGGTCTGTTTTCCTATCTTTCTTTTCCAGGTAGGTTTGTTTCTCTGAGACATTATAGTTTTAAGTTTGATGTCACTTACCATTGACTTAGATTGTATACTCTTCTCATGGGAAAGACATTGCACTTACAAGCATCTGTCTAGCCTGTATTTTCTTGAGAATTTAGTCAATTTGGCTTGTTTGCCCAACAGATTGATAAGTAATCTGGCAGCTTGTTGGTTTCCTGAAGTTAGTGTTGCAGATCATCAAGCTGTTGCATCACAGAACTCCAGCAGCTTTGTTTCATCCTCATTTGTAACACCAAAGCAATAACTTCCCATCATCTTTGGAATCCATCGGGATGCTGGCCAACATGTTACATGAAGTTAGTAGTCACAATAATAAAGTCACTCTTATTCGTCATTGCGATGATTTGTAGAAGGACCTTATGTTCATCTGCCATCCCTGATTATGGAACATTGGTGGAGATAAGTGTCAGTGTTGATTTCTCTAAGACAAGCCTAAGCCTAACTATCACATCATACTTTGACTACCTTGATTACTTTATCTGCCCACATCTCTCCCAAAAAGCATGCACACACCACCCACCCCATTACTACTGTGCCGACCTTAAAGAATTTGTTCATGGACAAAGCAGTGAGAAAGGATCTACAAGTGTTGGGACTCACAGGGGACTGAGACTTCTGCGGTTTTGCTGTGCTTGAAAAGATACATCAAGCTAAGTAAAAGTGTGGTTGCCTTTGCATACAGGCTTTTCCCTTGCAACCTCCTCCAGCTGAGCATTCCTAATCTTGTGGGCTTGTAAATGCTGGTGCCACATAAAAAGCACCCATATTGGTGCTGCGTAAAAGCACCCAGTACACTATGCAAATTGGTTGGTGTTAATAAGAGTATCCAGCCTAGAAACCGTACCAAAACAGACATGGGGCCTGAACAGCCCTTCATCTGGCCAGCTTCTGTCAAACTGTCCAGCCCATGCCAGCTTGGAAAACAAATGTTAAATGGTGATGATGTTCCTTGTTCACAAAGAATCTAGCTGATGCCTCATGGACACAGCACATGTCTACATGCTTCTGTTCTAGCATTTCTATAATCTCACTGGTTCTACTTTTAATTGAGCTGACATTGACTGTGGTGGCTCTAAAGCTGTAAACTTAAAGGAAAACTGAGGGGATAGTTAGGGGACAGTTGCTAGCACCTGTAAAGAAGATTGCAAATACTTACCACCTGGTGAAGGGCTTCTTTACAGTGAAATTAATCAAGCAATTACCACTCAATGGATTATAATTTCCTCAATATTATGAACCATCTACGATAAGCAACCACAAGAATAAGGGGAGAACTTGGATTGTATTTTTATCTTTGTTTTGAGAGAGGGGTTCTCGTTAGCTGAAAAAGAGAAGAGAGTACATAACAAGTAGTGTGAAAGAAAAATGGTAATATTGTGTCTGCATATCCCTTGCTCATGTCATATTTAATATCTCTATATGTAAGCATTATGTGTATATACATATAGATACACATAAATATATGTTACATATTATCAATGGTGTTTGATATTTATTGCAGGCTGCTTACCATTCAGCTAAACCAGCTGTGTTGAAACAGCAACTTGAGCAACTGGAGATCAACGAAGATAAGGTAAGTTGCCTTTTCTTTCCAGAATTATTTTTTCTTTGACTGGTTTCAGTTATTAGACTATGGCAATACTAGAATTAACACCACCAAGGGTGTTAATCAAATATATTTGTCTTATGGCTGTTTGGTACTTATTTCTCTTCATATGGGAAATTAAATCCAAAGTCAACAGTGATCTAATGACTGAAACAAGTAAAATATATATTTATGTGTGTGTTTGTGTGTGTGTGCATGCGTACATGTCACAATATCTATTAGAGGTAGGGAAAGAAGGGGAGGAATCAAAATATACATCACAATGTATTTTTAGAAGAAGGGAAGGAGAAAAAGCAGTTGTTGAGAGAAATGCAGTGTGTGTGAGAGAGAGAGAAAGAGAGGGAGAGAAAGTGTGTGTGTGTGCGCGCACAAAAGATAAATAGACAGGTGATGTTGTCACCATAGTAACTAATAAGTTTTGATTAAAAACAGGAGTTTTAAGTGCAAGTCTGTCAACACAGCACAGCTTCAAAGAGCAAAATACTTTCATTATATAACTACATAAATTATTTGTTTGGTTGTTTGTGTGTCTGTGTATTTCTATATGTTTTCAGCATAGAGACAATGCAACCCATATTTTAAAAAGACTTTCACTATAATGACAGGTTGTTGTTTTTGAGAGAGAAATATAGTGAGAGAGAGAGAATGTGTGTGTAAAAGATTGGCAGAAACTAACAAGACATACACTATATAACCGTTTTTCTATTAAAAGAAAGTGCATGCATGAGTAACAATTTTTTTTTTCTGATAGTGTAGCAATGGGTAAAGACCTTATATACATAATAACATTTTGTATATATGTGCATTTTGGTTTCAGATACAGGCGATTGTTGAGGCATGGTCAACGCATGCCAAGGAAATACTTCAGAAGTTAAGACAAAGAACACTGGTACCAGATCAGGTATGCATTTGAGGTCATACTATTTGACACTTGTATCATTAATGTTATTATCTTTGTTGTTGTTATTCTACCTCTATCGCCATTTAACATGGATGTTAAACGGTGATAATGATGATTTAGGGTATTTGTGTTTATCTCATTCCTAAGACCCTATTGTTCTTATGATTTTTCTTTTCAACTTTCACTGGGTCAGTACCTTAAGAATTTCCTTCCTTTATTTTTTTGAGGTGCAAGATCTAATCCATTGTTCAGCTTAAGACATCACCACTAGCCTTAGTCTTTAATGAAGTGTGATCTGTTGCAAGTATTCAGACCAAGTTTCTAGCCTGAGTATAATATGTGATTTTAATGGAATGCTCTTTAAACATCCTCTTTTGCTGAGTACTCCTGTTTGTTAAAAGGTACATGATGAGGAAGTGACTTTCTGACATAGGCTTGCCACCAGATCTTGTAGAAATACTGCTTCATGAATAACATTATAAGATGTTGCCATATTTCCTTGTAGATAATCCTGTTTTTTTCCCTCTAATTTGAGACTGATGTCTCAGATAGTACAATATGTTGAGAGGCTGCCAACTTCTAGAGATTTCAAAGTTATGGTTAGCAGCAACCCATAAACTGTAATATATATTTCCCCTTTCCTATATCACAGTCTCTTAGATTTTGCTTACATCATGAGTCTGTCCCACTTTCTTTGACTAAACTATGTAAAAAGGATATTAAATCAGTTCATTCAAGTAACTGATTCCTATTAGTCTTTCAGCTTTTTCATTGTCATCATGTAAACAATTGGTAAATTCATTTTCAGTCTAGACTAAACAGACTCGTAAAAATTACATATCAAGTTTGAAGAAATTTCTTTTATATTATTAAAATATTTCTTTATTTTATTTCATTCTGTGGTTCAATTTGCTAGTTGAATGCCATCAACTGGCGGCTCAACTTGGAGATGGCCAATGGTAGTCGATCAAAAATGAAACAACCTAATGCAATGTTTGAACTGAAGATAAACCGAGAAGGCAAACAGGTATCATTATTTGTATCGTTATTATAATTTTCATCATCATTATGTCTCTTTTACTGCTTTTAGCATTAATTTTCAAGCATAAACAACACAATATCTTTCCACAAACCCTGATCTTTTGTCCATGTTTGTGTGGACTAATTTTCTTCAGGCTAGTCTATCATTATCTCTTCACAAAACTTTCTTAGATATTGTTATATCTTAAACACTCTTCTGTTTGTCTCAACACCTATTTGGTTTATAAGATCAATACTGAGCAATCCATCTTAATTCATTCCATCCTAATCCAATTTGTCCTTGTATGAAATATTGTTATATTTGGGCAGTCACACCAGCTTGTCACTTGGATCTCCTTGACCAGGTTCAAAAGTGAGTCTAATTTGCTTTGTCTTTCTTGCTTCAACTCTGTAATCCTTGTCTCAGCAATGTGACACCACCAGCCTTAGTCTTTTTTTTTTTTTGTTATTACCACAGGAAATGTTCTGA
>NC_068983.1:141350075-141356684 GCF_001194135.2 Octopus bimaculoides | reverse complement strand
ATATATATATATATATATATATATATATATATATATAAAATCCTATTATTGATTATACATTTTGACATGAATTTGCTATCCTGGAAAATCTCTGGATAATTATCATGGTAAAAGACAGCTACTTATCTGAAAAATCCCCATTGAGCTCTAAGGATATACAGAATATATGATTATATCTTACTATCTGATGAATATTCAGAGATTTTTTTCTGGTTTTGAAACTTTGTTACAATATATAATCACAAAAAGCTTCATATCATTCTGATTATAACTTGTCATTTCCACTCTCTTTTTCAGAATGCTGAAAAACTACAATTAGAATTTTCACACCAGGAACTGTATACTTTCTATAACCAGGTATGTTAATAGATCTTTTTTTCCCCATTGAAATAAATGTATGGTGTATACTTTGGAATTAGTTTTGTACCCTATGGACAGCTTTTACAAATCTGTACCCTGTTGTAAGAGCATTAATGGTATTATTAGAGCGGTGAGCTAACAGAACCATTAGAGCATTAACTCAACTGTTATTTAGTATGTAGATAACATCTCCATGTGCAAGGTGCATTGCAGAAGTTTTGAGACTTCTTCATGCAAGACATTTATTTCAAAGAAGTACAAGATTCTCTTCTTTGAAGTACGATTCTCTGACTTCAATGCACTTGTAGCATTCCAGTCACTTTAACAAGGTTCCATGAAGGTGTCCAGGACCCTTGTCACAGCTTCTTTCATCATCTCCTTCAGCTTGGGGAAGAATGAAAAGTCACAGGGAGTAGATTGTGGACTGTAGGGAGATGAGGAACAGTTTTGAAGTCCAGCTTTGTGAAGTAGTTGGTTACCAAGATGGAATTGTGAATTGGTGCATTGTTCTGGTACAAGTGCTCTAGCCTTTAGTGATGAAATCTCTCCCTAAACTCCTCAAAAGCTCTACAAAGTAGTATTTATTGACTGTCTTGCCAAAGGGAACTCAGTGGATGTAGATGATGCACTTGCTGTCAAAAAATGAATAAATAAAAGGATTATCTTGAGATTTCCTGTGGACTTGCTTTACCTGTTTGCTTATGCCAGCAAAACACAGTTGCTTGGTTCATTCAAGTGAATCCATAATCGCTCTGAAACATTTCATAAGTTTCTGTAGTGTTTTTACCCAGTTTAACAATTAAGCTTTATTGCATAGCAAGCTTCCAAATTGCCATCATGTCCTGACTACATTCTGCAAACTAGTCAGCTGTGACAAGCAGTATGTAGTAGGTTGTGTTCAAAGTGCTGTTACACCCATCTCCTTCAATTTAGAATAATGAAAGTTGGCAGGTCAGCATGTGAAATTAGGTGTCCTGTGACGAAGAGAACAATGAAATTCTTGCAAGAGATATGACTTCCTCACTCTCCAACAAGAAGTTTGATATCTCATCCATAGTTATTTTCCCTATAAACCAAGTTTATCAAATGTTAATATTGATTTATTAATTTCTGTTTTCCATTTTGTTATTTTTCAGCTTGAAACCATACAGAAGCAGTTAGATAACCTTGATTGATTGACATTCCAGCACAAAATATTTATAACCCATTGAAGGCAGTTAAACCAAATTGCCAGACAGAATGAGGGGTTCTTTGTTAATTTGTTTTTCTCTTTTGATGTGAGAAAATTGCCTTCAGTCTGAGGTAAAGCATGAAAGAGAAAATACTGTCTTTAAAAGAAAATGTCAGCTCATTTCACATACATATTTATCCTTACTGTATACAAGAATTAAGTATTAATAGCAAACCACGATGCACTAAAAACACCACCCAGTCTAGTTGTAAATTCTGTTGTCTGAGTTACATGTTTTAAAGACTACAGCTGCAGACAGCTTCTGTAGGCAGTTACTACCAACTAATCTTTTCTGCTGTAAAGTTAAATATCATAGATTCACACAGATGTTTTAGACTACATCCAAGCAGAACAAATCACCCAGCTGATACACAAACCTGTACTCATTAGCAGACTACTCAACATTTGCATACCATCAAGCTGTCTTCCATCTGTCTGCTGTTCCTTACTTTTGCTAATCAATACCACTAAGTCTACTCAGTGTGTCTGTTTCCATCCCTTGCATCTATGAGAGTTGTCTTCTCTCTCAGACTTGATGCTATATGGTTTACCTTAATTTCCAAAACTTCATATCTCTTGAAGGGCCTTGTTTATCCAGTCTTTTTCCCCCACCCATTCTGTCTACCAATTGTTCTGAAATAATCCAGAGTGTTTCAGACAGTGCACCTGGTTATCCCTATCCAGTGTTTCAGAATGTTATGTTTGCTACCCACCTCAGACACCTTTTCTCTATATTAATATTTTATTTCCAGTGACAGAAGTTCTTGGTAAACTACATGATTGGTAGGTGGATATATATTCATGCATTTGGGTGAGAGTTTTCAGTAGGTTACTTTAGCTGGTAATAGCTCTTATACTGCTCACTTGAGAAAGTGCACATGGGTGAATGTGTTTGTAAAAAAACAAAATCAGCTAACTTTAGTATTATAGCTAGTGGTACTGGATTCAACATATCTAGGTATACTGGTAACATATAGAGCTATTAAACTACCATCTGTATAATATTAACTGTGTGTAATTTCCATGCAAAGAAGAATGTGCTGGATTCTTAACACACTGTTCTTAAGAAACTGTATAAAACTTTAAAGACCTCGTATTATCATTAGCAAACATTGAAGCAACAGGGAAACCTTAGATCAGTTGTTCTTGACCAGGATCCATATAGCTCCTGGAGGTCCATATAAGGTTTTGTTGTTAAAATTTATGTGCAATACATTGGTTATTCTTCTACAACACACAATATATTTTAACAATTTTTTTCATATAGTTCCTAATAGTATTTAATGATCAAAATATAATACAATTTTTTAAATACTGAATGTCTAGGAGGATCCATCCGAGTAAAATAGCAATCAAAAATAGTTGACAAACACTGCTCTAGATCATCACTCAACATGATAGAAATAGGAACCAAGTTTTCTTTAAGTCATACCTTACGTTTTATAAGAAAAAAAACCCAAATAAGAATATGATTATTTTGGAAAATGTAATATTAGACTCTTGAATACTGAAAAAAAATGTTTTAAATGCAAGATTGGTTGGTCAAGGTAGAAATGCTTTTGATTGTAGGTTTGCAAAATCAGAGTCTCTGGTTTGTTTAAAAAAAAAAGACACCAGAGCTAATGTGCATGCACGAGCACATGCACACACACATACATCTGTAGCAGCGTCTGTAGTTGGTGGTAAGTTCTATACTGCAACACTAATTTCTTAGAAAACCAAGTTTCCAGACCAAATTTTGACTCCTATTTGGGGCCACTTTACTGATGCATCTTAACAAATGCTTTTAAAACAAATCAGGAATGTTTGCTATTTCCTGTCTACTACAAATGTATAAACCAATAAGATTCCTAAATATGTATATACATATTATTTTTATAATAAATTTCGGCAAAAAGTTGTATCTTGTTCTTTTTCTCAATATTTTTGCCTCTATTTTACATATCACTTACAATGTTCTGTTGGATTCACGCTTCCAAATTTACCAATTCATCTTTTTTATGGCTCAGTCAGTAATGGCATCATTTGATGTCTGTTTTCGATACAACCTTGGGTTGGATGGTTTCACAGGATTCAATAAGTCACAAGGCTGCATTGAGTTCCATTGTAAGCTTTGTCATAGTTGCTGTGGCTGGATGCCCTATTTAATGTCAACTTTACAGTAACTTTCAAGACAGGTAAAGAACAAAAAAAATTCAGAAGCCCCTTCAATTAAGTGGGTGACTATTTAAGAAGGGATGGAGGTGGATAGAGAGACAAATGCGGGTGTCTTGTTATAGGGAATGAGTGTGAGTGTCTTGCTCTAGGGAAGATACATGGCTGCCTCATATAAGGGTGAGTGAGAATAGCTGAGAAGAAAAGAAAGTGATAGGATACCAGAGCAAACTCAAGGAGTGAGTGTAGTTATAGTTAGTACAGAGCTGTGGCAGATATATAAGAGGAGTTGAGGGAAGGGAGAGATGAATGAAGACACAGGAAGAAGGTGATTGGTGGGGAAATGGGAAGATGACTGGTAACAGATGGGAGTAAAAAATTGAGGATGTAATATGTGCCTAGGAGGGAAGGCTGTTAAGGAGATGAAATGTTGGGAATGCATGAGAGAGCTGAATTGGTGTAAGTACAGGATCCGGCACGTACAAACATAGACAAAATGTTTTCAAGATCATTTTTACTGTGATGGACAAAGCAAATCAATCAATCTCTCTCTATATATATGTATATATATATTATCATCATCATCATTTAACGTCCGCTTTCCATGCTAGCATGGGTTGGACGATTTGACTGAGTACTGGTGAACCGGATGGCTACACCAGGCTCCAATATGATTTGGCAGAGTTTCTACGGCTGGATGCCCTTCTTAACGCTAACCACTCCAAGAGTGTGTGTATATACATATATATGAAATCTGAAGGACTGCTGCAATAGGTGTATGAATCTGTGATGAGAATATGTTGAATAAAATCATAATTAACTGATCCTTCTCTATTTTTTCTTTCACCCAAAGCTAAGAACTTTTCAGCAACCCATTGTATGTACGTACATATATATATAAGGTTCATCGCACTGCGTAGCAGTTGGGCAAGTGTGTTCTAGTATATCAGTTAGTCAAATTCACACAAAGCAACGGGAGGATGAGGAGAGGACTTTGGAAAATTCACAAGATCCGAGCTTTTTCCTCATAACTTTTATGAAAATGGTTTTTTTTCAATGAAATTTTATATAAATACCTTTGAAACGGTATACATTACGACCATAAAGTAATTTGTGGGGAAAATCTTTCCCTACCCCATATTAATTTTAAGAAATGATTTTAGCAATTTCTGAAGTTTAATCGGACTTTTTATTTGCTGCCAATTTAAACTGCGCTTGCGTGGTGGATTTGAAAAATTATAATATATAAGGATGAGACACGTGTTATTTGGGCTCTAATTTATAAGTAAATGTTTTGGTGTGTCTGCTGATGAGAACTTTACCTTGCAAATTATTTTATTTGCTAATTAAAGTTCGAAACCTGAGGTCCGGCTGTAAAACATGCTAAATGTTTTTATTTTTCATTCCCTTCGAAATTGCTCTTAACTGTGGTTTGGACTTTTTGACTATTCTTTCTAGTATGTTAGGCAACCTGTTAAGGCTTGCCTCTTTGTGTATAAATGTACACTAATTATATATATATATATATATATATATATATACAGTTATGAGGGAAAACATTGGATCTTGCGAATTTTACGAAGTCCACTTCCCACTCTTTGGAAAAGATTTTTCCTACAAATTACTTTATAATCGTAATTTATGCAGTTTGAAATGTATTTCTATAAAATTTCATTGAAAAAATTCCATTTTCCTAAAAGTTATGAGGGAAAAACTCAGTTTTTGTGAATTTTCTGAAGGCCTCTCCACACCCCCTTGGGAAAGATTTCCCCCACAAATGTCTTTATAATCGTAATGTATGCCGTATGACTAGTATTTTTATAAAATTTCATTGAAAAAACCCAATTTTCCTAAAAGTTATAAGTACCAGTCAAATATTCAGGTCGATGTTATCGACTTAGATTTGCTGGTCATGTCAAAACTTAGATTATTAATCTAAAACGTGGTTGGTGCACACAATAGGTATTGTATATAGTTTCATATTAAATCCTAATACTCTTTACCTAAGAATTAAAATAAATATAATTACAGAATGAATAATAACGCAGAAAGTATCCGATTTTAAGAAATAGCTGTATATATTTGAAATCCATGGGAAAAACCCTACCGAGTAGAATTGTTAACGTGGAAAAGCTTTTCATACAAGAGTTATTAAAAAAAAACTTGATCAAAGGGACCTAACTCTTAGTCAAGGGAGAGAAATCTTATTAAACGGTTGCTAAGTTTTGATATTTAAGGTATCTGAAGTATTTTTATGAGAAAAGAAATTCACCAAATTAGACAAATTTTTACATTGTCGTATTTTATATTTTCTCATAAAGAATGGGAAAAAAATCATTACATTTGAAATAGTTATACATTTCGGTGCAAAATCTACTTTGCCACTTTAGAATTCTTCATAGAAAAAGTTAGTGAAATATGTGTTTTTTCCATAATTGCAGCAGACATAAACTGTTAAAATTATTAATTGGATGGAATTTCATTATAAAACTATGTAAATCCTCGAAGAAAGAACAAAAACAGAATGTTTGCAGTTACGGATCGCTGGCAGCTACTTCCATATAACCTCTTACAAGAATGGCGAGATATAATCCTGGCAGTCTTCATCATCATCATCATCGTTTAACGTCCGCTTTCCATGCTAGCATGGGTTGGACGATTTGACTGAGGACTGGTGAAACCGGATGGCAACACCAGGCTTCAATCTAATTTGGCAGAGTTTCTACAGCTGGATGCCCTTCCTAACGCCAACCACTCAGAGAGTGTAGTGGGTGCTTTTACGTGTCACCCACACGAAAACGGCCACGCTCGAAATGGTGTCTTATGCCATCTTAATTTGACTTAACTAACCATTGAATGTAATA
>NC_068983.1:141340167-141350065 GCF_001194135.2 Octopus bimaculoides | reverse complement strand
TATACAATCAAAATCTTAGGAACGTAAATTTGACTTTGTTTTATTCGACTGTGGACATAACCTTTGAAGTGAACATTGCTTGTCTTGCCACATATTTTTTAATTAGCATTTCGACGCTCTCTGCATTAATTAAGGTAGCACTAAAGTAACTATAGATTTCCTTAAAAGAGAATCAAGGCATGATATACATCAAAAGAAATATTTTGAATATTTTGATATATATATATATATATATATATATAGACTAAGAAAATTGTTATGCGCCGTTAGAATTCTAAGGGAGATAATTCTATTTTCAAGTGGAACTTAAGCCGATTCTACCATAACTGTCTCGATATTATATGAAATATATTTAAATTAGTAAATATCTTAGAGGAACAGATACCCTCTCGAGTGTCTGGAGTAGGAATTGTGTTTCGTTTTTTTTCTAGTTTTCTTTATTCTCATCATTTAATACTTTAGATTGCTTTACCGTGTTCGCTGAATAACCTATTTCAATACTGCTGGAAGTAACAATAAGATGCATTTTGGGAAAAGTTTAGATTCATTACAATTCACTTCTCGCAGAGTATTTCATTTTGCAAACTGAATTACACCAATTTAGTTGTAAGTGTTACGTATGCAAAAAATACTAAACCTATCCTGATTTAGAATTGAATTAGAAGACAAGACATCCAAATACTTGAAGACCTTGATCCAACAACTCCTCTGAAATACAGAACTGTAAAAACATGGGGAAAATATATGAGATCAGCATTTAATGTCCTCCTTTCATGTTGGTAGGGTTGGATGGTTTGAAAGGAGCTTGCAAGTCAGAAGACTGCACCATGTTCTACTGTCTGCTTTGATTGGATCTCATGTTATAGCATTCCGTCACCTTAAAAAAGGAAGGACACATTAAACATTCTTCTGAATGAGAGAGATTTGACCCAGACACTTACAACAGAGTGAATTTCAACTGAAGGTTTTCTTGTATTAGGTGGTGGTGTTCAATGGGGCAACAGATTAAGTGTACTACCCAAGAAAGCCAAAGTTGGATTTGAACTACTATTGAAAAAGATCCACCAGAACAAATACTTCAAAGTATCCTATATAATGCTTGAAAGATTTAGCCAGTTCACCAACTAAACTGGTGCTTTATATGTTCTTTTCTACTCTAGGCACAAGACCCTAAATTTTTGGTGAGGGGGCCAGTCGATTAGATCAACCCCAGTATGCAATTGGTACTTAATTTATCGACCCCGAAAGGATGAAAGGCAAAGTTGACCTTGGTGGAATTTGATCTCAGAACAAAAAGACAGACGAAATACCTATTTCTTTACTAACAACAAGGGGCTACACACAGAGGGGACAAACACGGACAGACAAACGGATTAAGTCGATTATATCGACCCCAGTGCGTAACTGGTACTTATTTAATCGACCCCGAAAGGATGAAAGGCAAAGTCGACCTAGGCGGAATTTGAACTCAGAACGCAGTGGCAGACGAAATACCGTTAAGCATTTCGCCCGGCGTGCTACCATTTCTGCCAGCTCGCCGCCTTCGATGCTTTATATATTGAACATGGAAAGATAAAAGGCAGTTTGAGGAAAGTGAAGTTTGTTCTCTGTAGAGCAATTAGTTTGGCAGTTACCTGACCAACAATATATGTAGTTTGAGATCAAGCAGTTGCTTTGTTACTCTTTTTCTGTATCAAATTCATGTAGGACATAGGTGTGGCTTTGTAGTAGGAAATTTCCTTCTAGACCACATGGCTCTTGCTTCAGTCTCTCTGTGTAGCACCTTAGGCAAGTGTCTTTTATCATAACCCCAGACTGACCGGAAACTGAAAGAAACTTGTCATATATACTCACTAAGAGTAAAAGGTAGACTGTATGACGCATGTGAGTGAACGGCCATGCTACATGGCAGTGAAACATGGGCTGTGACTGCTGAGGACATGTAAGCTTGCAAGGAATGAAGCTACTATGTTCTGCTAGATGTGTAATGTCAGTGTGCATACACAACAGAGTGTAAGCACTCTGAGAGAAAAGTTGGACATAAGAAGCATCAGATGTGGTGTGCAAGAGAGATGACTGCACTGGTATGGTCATGTGTTGTGTATGGATGAGGACAGCTGTATAAAAAAGTGTCACACCCTAGCAATAGAGGGAACCTGTGGAAGAGGTAGACCCAGGAAGACCTGGGATTAGGTGGTGAAACACGACCTTCAAACATTGGGCCTCATGGAGGTGATGACAAGTGACCGAGACCTTTGAAGATATGCTGTGCTTGAGAAGACTTGGTAAGCCAAGTGAGATCATAACTGGCTCATTTAAGAGTACCCTTCAATCATTGAGCAATAAACTGCACTTGCGAAGATCTGTTGAGTCAAGTGAAGTCAATGTTGTGGCTGATGACAGTTCCGCCTGATTGGCACATAAAAAGCACCATTTGTGTGTGGCTGATGCCAGTACAGCCCGACTGGTCCTGTGCCGGTGGCACGTAAAAAGCACCATTTGAGTGTGGTTGTTGCCAGTGCCACCTGACTGGTTTCTATGTTGGTGGCACGTAAAAAGCACCATCCAAGCGTGGTCGATGCCAGTAGCGCCTGACTGGCCCTCATGCTGCTAGTGCTTAAAAAGCACCCACAACACTTTCAGAGTGGTTGGCATTAGGAAAGGCATCCAGCTGTAGAAACTTTGTCAGATCAGATTGGAGCTCGGTGCAGCCTTCTTGCGTGCCAGCCCTCAGTCAAACCGTCCAACCCATGCCAGTACTGAAAGTGGACGTTAAATGATGATGATATATTTGTATATCTATATGCATTAATGTGTAATGGTGTCTGTCTGTGTGTGTGTTTGGGGTTACTCTATCTCCTCCCACACCGTCCAACTGATTTTAATGATTTTTGGCACATAAGTAGATCACATGCTCTAAAGTTCAAATAAGGCTGGAATTTTTCGAAAACTCAATAATGCTTAGTTGGCATTGATTTTTGTGAGCTCAATTGGGCGTTTGAATGGAAATTCCCTTAATGATGTTATTTTTCCTGCAGCTTTTGCATTTTTTTGTCCAATTTTTATAAAAATCTTTGAGTGAGCAAGAAAAAAAAAATAAGTAGTGCGGTTGATATGTTTGACTAAACCCTTCAAATCGGTGCCCCAGCATGTCCACAGTCCAATGGCTGAAACGAGTAGAAAGTGAAAGATAATGTCTGATATCATTTGCGAATTTCTGCTATTATTATGCAAGTTAACTAAACCTTCAGGTCCATTTATCCAACTTTGTATGGATCATATATGTTTGAAACTTAATATTCACAGCAGTTGATTTCATTATCAGTTGGATTCCAAATTAAGCAATCTCATACATAATGTAACCTTCAATTTTGACAGCTAAACTTTTGTAATACAATACATTCATTCTCACTCTTTTTATTTTTCTACACTTGAGAATAATGCTATCCAGCAATTTTTCATTCTGATGTTTTCATTAAATTTCTTGCATTATGAATAAACATACAAGTTGAGCATTTCTTGCATTATGAATAGATACTGATCTGCACAGTCATGAAGCATAGTGGTAGTCCAATTAAAGTGTTTAGCAATATAATTGCTACTTCAAATTTTTGCATTAACCATTATATTTACTACTATTGTGGTATATTACAGCTGTCTTCAGTTTAAATGGGTTGAAGCTGTTAGAAGAAAATCACTTCATTACTAATGCTGATGCAGTGAAACAGGCTAATTAACATTGGTTTCATATTTTGGTACAAGGTCAGCAATTGTGGAGGTAGGAGGCCAGTTGATTACATCAACCTCAGTGCTCAACTGGTACTTATTTCAACAACCCTGAAAACATGAATAGCAAAGTCAACCTAGCCAGAATTTGAACTCAGAACATAAAGACAGATGGAATGCTGTTAGACATTTTGCTCGGCATGCTAATGATTCTGCCTGCTTGATGCCTTTCATGGTAGTATCACTCAGTCATCTCTGCACGAAATTGATTGAACAAAACTACAGCTATGCTCACATATCAAGAAAACCGATAGGGCTGTATGGTACGTAAGACTTTCTCAACTGTTAGAATGGAGGTCTCAGCTCACATATGGTAAAATCACAAGTAAATGAGAGACCCTCAACTAAAAACATGAGATACACAGGACATTTTAAATACAGGGGTGGGAAAAAGTAGGTATACAGTTGCTTAATATGAGTGGAATGTTTTTTTCATTTCTCCATTCCTTTTTTAAACCTAAGCAATTCGTAAATTGATTAAAGGATCTGTGGGAGATGTCTAGTTCATTGGAAGCTCTCTTTTTTTTTTTATTATAGAGAAATGATAAGAACATTCCACTCACATCAAGCAATTGTATAACTACCTACTTTTGTCCACCCCTGTATATTGTCTGAGAGGGAAAAGAAAAAAACACAGGATAGTATTAGCTGGGATGCAGTTGGTCAACAAAAGGCAACAAACCAAACAACACAAGATGTGAAAAAATATAGGTATTTAAAAACTAATTAACTTATTTTTGCTATTGAATATTCTTTAAAATTGTATCTTTCAGTGTGGCAACATGAAGTGGTTCTTTTAAAGATGTATCACGACTTCGCAATCCAATAATTCCACTTTCCAGTGTAGAGTCATTAATAACTATTGTTAATAGTACACCTAATTCATCAAACATCACATACTGCTTCTCAAGAGAATTAGTAGTGTCTAAACGATGAAATACTTGCAGTTCCAGGTTTTCAATGTCTTTTATAATACGTAACGCCATCTTTCGTAAATAGGAAGCCTTACTCCCACTTACGCTGATACCGATTTTATAAGGCACAAGTCTTCTGTGAAGTTTCAGTATGCTTCTGGTTTTGGACTCAGAACGAGTCTTACTCTTACTATTAGTGTGAATACTCTCCTGAAAAGAATCTAGAAGGAAGGCCAAGAATGCTCTCTCTAGAATAGCTGTAGATTCAATAACACATGGTAAGGAAACAGAACGTCGAATTTTACTTTGAGCAGATATATCCGACAAAAGCACATCTTTTATACCTTGGAGAGGATAATCACGCCAGTTTATAATTGTTTCAATGGTGTCCCAACCCCAAGGAAAATGGAATTGAACTTTAAACAGCTGGAAAGTTTCATTATTGACATTTAACTGCTGTGGATCTGACAAAATAAAATTGGAAGGGAAACGTGCATACTGACGCCACCATTTCAGTCTACGTCTATGACAGTCACTAAAGGAGGAGACGATGGTTGTGGATGGACAGAAATGTGTAACAGTCAGCTCTGTATTTTCGGACGATTCTAAAAAAGACCGGTTCTCACCCGATGTTCGCTGCAGATCAAAACAAACAGATGTGTGGGCTACAGAAAACGACAATTTTTTGTTTAACTGTTTAGCAATGACAAGATAGTTTTCGGGACAGTGATGCAGTATAGATGAATTGTAATGTTCCACCCCTATACTAGTATCTGATGGAGTTCCCGCAGTAATGGATTTTGAATTTTCCACCCAGAAAGTCTCCTCATTGTTGTAGAGGACGTACCTTCGCCATTCTTGTAAAATGTTATGTCGAAGTAATGCGCCGGGCGGTCCATAGCTGTAAACATTGTGTGTATGCTGTCTTTTCAAGAAATTACTCGGTTTTACAATGAATGAGCGTTCAATTAATAATTTGATAAGTTTATCTAAAAGGCAATGTGCAGCCATGAATATAAACACGTGTTTTATGTTTCTCTAACTTCTTTTGTGAAGAGTTCTACGGTGCTGAAATAAATTTTGTGCCTAATTAAATTAAAATACTTATTTAGATGTAGCGAGTTTTTCCATTCACTGTCAGAAAATATTAATCCGACAAAATACCTGAAAGTGAAATTTATCTACTTTGGTAAATTTCTTTTACATTCAACTATCAGAAGTAATTCGAGATATTTACTGTTTCTAAACATAGTAAACGTTTAATATGACTTCTCTCCCTTGCATTCTAAATCTAGTCCTTTGTGACATGGGCTTCATTCTAAGGGAAATAACTCATCTATGAATAACTCATCCCACGTTTACAATAGAACTTGGACTTGCATTTGTGTTTGTTAAAATATACAACTATTTATATCACATTTACGAAGTTTCTGTAGGTACTTTGTTCTATATGAATTTATACAAAATACATAAGAGATTGTTATATACTTTATACATTTATATTTTAACTTTTAAGTGAAGTTGATTAGTGTCTAAAATCAAATAATATTGAGTGGAAGTGTGCGCACACCTCCACTCGCGTTTCAGAAAAATAATAATTCTTTCTAATGTTGGCACAGAAGGGGAAAACCGATTACATCGACCCAGACTCTAGTGCTTGAGTGGTACTTTATTTTATTGACCCTAAAAATTGAACTCGTTGGGATTTTTACCAAGCAAATATCACAAAGCAGTTTGTTCGACGTGCTAATGATTCTTGCAGCTTGCCGACGTAGCAATAATAATGATAATCCTTTCTACTAAAGGCACAAGGCCTGGAATTTTGGTTGAGGGGTGGGGAAGGGGACTAGTCGACTACATGGACCCAGTAGTTCACTGGTATTTAATTTATCGACTCCGAATCGACTTCGGCGACATTTGAACTTAAAACGTAAAGTTGGACGAAATACTGCTCCACCAGGTGTGACTTCACTCCAATTGTACGGTATATCACTGTACAGCGTCACGCGTTTTCCGGCACGTCAGGTGGAGGTGTGAGGGTGATTCTGTGAGCTCCCTCCTTTTTAGCATCTGCTTAGCCTCTCTTAAATCGTTTCTGCTTATTGCAATTGTTTCTGTATTTTCGGTTGCCCTCGCGAAGGAAACAGTTGATACTGAGGTTTCTTTCTCCGTTGTGTCGGGAGGGGTCACACATAGGTTTCCGTTTATTTTGTTGTTGCTGTTGCTATAGTCGTTGTTACTGCTGGCTCCGCTGCCACCACCTCCTACCACGCTTATTGGGGACTGAGTGGATACAAACGTGGCGGTTTGGTACCACTGGTCGTTGTGGCGGAGGTGGTAGTGTTCTCGCTGATGTTATTGATTTTGTTATTGATTTATGTTATTTTGTTATTGATTTATTTTGTTGTTCTGCGACGGTAAAGGTGATGGTAAAAGCAAAGGAAAAATACCTTCATACTTTTCGTGCTGTATTGTTGTTGTTGTTGTTACTGCTACTGTTGCTGTCACAGACCATTGCTATGTAGCTGTTCTTTTTAGTGGCTAGCTAACAGTTCTGTTTAGAAAACGAACAGTCCTCGTCTGCTACCCTAAATTCCTGGTTAATTTATCTATGTAACGATAACAAATGTACAATGAATGACAATGTGTATCAGCATAAATAACAACAAACTTACGGGAGGGACGTGCAACACGTGTCGATAGACGAACAACAACGATAATAATTCTTTCTACTATAGACACAAGGTCTGAAATTTGGGGTGAGGAAGGGGATTAGTCGATTACATCGACCCCAGTGTTTCACTGGTACTTAATTTATAGATCCCGAAAGGGTGAAAGGCAAAGTCGACCTTAGCGGAATTTGAACTCAGAACGTAAAGACGAACGAAATGCCGCAAAGCATTTCGCCCGGCGTGCTAACGATTCTGCCAGCTCACCACTTTAATGATGATGGTGATGATGATGATGATGATGATGATGATGATGATGATGATTCTCTCTTTATTGGCTATAAGAGCCCAAATCTCGCCCCCCAAACATTTAGGACAATGCAAAGTCTTTGCATTGGAAGATTTACACAAAACCACGTAAACAAAATAGAATAACAACAAAAGAATTCTAGCCACGAAAATTAATTTCCGAATCGGAGGAAACGCAGTCCAGAGGTATCAAGGAACCCCACAGATCCTAAGCGCTCTCTACTCGCTATGAGTGCTGTGTCAATGCTCCTTCCTGCCCCGTAGTTCTCAGCCTACAAGCGTCAGCTTAAAGTAGTCATTCACTCGGGTCATCCTCGCCATATTTATCTACTTTTCCACAAATTTATTGGGAAGCAGAATGTCCCTCTTAACAATCACTACCACTTTCAAATGAAATTTAAAATTTAAAAAAGTCGATGAGAACTAATCGAAGGGGAAAGTGTCTGCCTACAAGTCTTTTCAGGCTCGTCAACCACACAACTTCTTTCGCCATAGCCAGTATAGAGAAAATACTGCTTGACCTTCTCGACCAAAGGAAAGCTGCGATGCGATCTTCGCGATAGAGCCGGTCGACGGCCGGATCCATCATACACGTAATAGCAGCTGTTCAACATAAACAAAACCTCACAACTCAGCGATATTCGGGTATTGTACACGCACGTGTAGGACGATTTCCTTGTTCTGTTTGCGTCTCGGGCAGGCGCAGCTGACGGCACTACTACCCTGCAAGGTTTATTCTGTACCGGCAATACCCCCACTCCAACCCATCCCGGTAGCACTACAGATTTCAGGAAGTTATCTATAAGTACCATTCTGAAAATCCTCTGGAATAAATTAGCCAGTTGATTTTTATTGATATCCAGACTTTCTTTTGGGACCGCATCGATCTTATCCACCAGTAAACTTCTAAATAGTGCCATGGCAAATGATTCATCGATGGCACTGCCCGACTGGCGGAGAGCCACGAACACCTGGTGATACTCAAGATGTCAGGTTCCCTAGCTCGTTTAAATCTTGATGCTGGACAGCAGCTCTGTGAAAGAAATGAACTGCGGGAAAGCGCAACTAACAAACGACGATCACATCTGCTCAGGGAAACGCTGGAAATGTTGTTACGTTAGCGCATACCTGCGCATCATCAGCCACAAATGGACCCTCTGACCACTAGAATGCATCCCTTACACAGAAAGCGGAAGAGTAGCGCTGCATGCCAATCAGCTACGAAGCGAGACAAGGCATGGCAGTCACGGGATAGTAGATGATTGATGTGACGTAGGCATACACCATCTCCATCCGACACTTCAGGGAGAGTTTCCTCTCGACCCATATCTGGGAGATTCTAGTCACTCTGTTCGTCACATCTTCGCAGTTCTTGTACATTTGGTAGTTTGAATCAAAGGAGATCCCAATCAATTTAACCGGCGTGTCTGTCCAACGTCCAACGACATTATTGAACAGATATGAAGGTGGCGAGCTGGCAGAATCGTTAGCACGCCGGGCGAAATGTTTAGCGGTATTTCGTCGGCCGTTACTTTCTGAGTTCAAATTCCGCCGAGGTCGACTTTGCCTTTCATCCTTTCGAGAGTCGATAAATTAAGTACCGGTTGAGTAACTGGGGTCAATGTAATCGACTGCCCCCTCCCCCAAATTTCAGGCTTTGTGCCTATAGTAGAAAGGATTATTGAACAGATATGGACCTTCTTCTTCAAGTGCCGAGTTTCAGATCCATCGACTTCTCCTAGCTGTGCTCAGCATATGATGTGGTTGTGGACTCAATTAAGTTTGTTACTTGTTCCGAAGAACGAAATCAATTAAACAAAAAACGAGATTGATTCACTGCTATATACTACAACGTAATGTGTTTGCTGTCCGACGCTATTATGGTGATACTGTCCGCATATCCAAATACGGATTTTCTGCATCCTTGGAAATTGGAGATTTCAAAGAATGAAATAATAATTTTATTCTTTTATTCTAAGTTGTAAATTTTGCCCGAGAAATAAAGCAAATAATCACCAAATGCATTGTTAAAAATCTGCAACTCGATAGCAAATATCTCCAAATTGATTAGAAATGCATAAATTTAATAATAACAATGATTCCGGTTCGAATGACATAAGTGTTTTTGCTTCACTTTTGACACGTAATACTTAAATAGTGGAGGAGATATGATGTTGCTGTGGGCTGGAAGTATGCAAGAAGTTAAAATTTTTTTGACCA
>NC_068983.1:141338874-141339581 GCF_001194135.2 Octopus bimaculoides | reverse complement strand
TCCCAGACCGGGCGTTGTGAGTGTTTATTGAGCGAAAATACCTAAAGCTCCACGAGGCTCCGGCAGGGGATGGTGGCGAACCCTGCTGTACTCTTTCACCACAACTTTCTCTCACTCTTACTTCCTGTTTCTGTTGTGCGTGTAATTCAAAGGGTCAGCCTTGTCATACTGTGTCACGCTGAATATCGCCGAGAACAACGTTAAGAGTACACGTGTCTGTGGAGTGCTCAGCCACTTGCACGTTAATTTCACGAGCAGGCTGTTCCGTTGATCGGATCAACTGGAACCCTCGACGTCGTAAGCGACGGAGTGCCAACTAACTATCTTTCTCGGTCTAGTATGAATTAATACTTTGTTGGAAATATGTGTAGAAACATTACTTGTTGAATTGATGGATTCACGGAATCTATACCTTAAAAATTAATGACATGTTAAACAACAACGGAGCCTATATATTATCACTTGATCTGTTAGATTTAGTGGCTAAATCTTCATCATGTCGGCCGTTCTGTTTTTAAAACAGGGTCATATTGGCTAATGTAATCGCAGACTCATTGACTTATATCGAAAAATCTGATGAGATGGCCAATACTATAGAAGGGTGGTATGGTTGTGGTAAGCGCAAAAACAGCAACAGTATCAACACAACAACAACAACTACTACTACTACAACCGCCGCCGCCGCCGCCGCTGCCGCCGCCTCCTCC
>NC_068983.1:141336165-141338211 GCF_001194135.2 Octopus bimaculoides | reverse complement strand
CTACTACTACTACTACTACTACTACTACTACTACTACTACTACTACTACTACTACTACTACTACTACTACTACTACTAGCATTGTGAAACACGTTTGATTCAACAACCTAATCACCATTAAGCAATCCTATTTACTCTGCTGTACTTCAGTGATTAAATACAATTTATAAGAGCGATCATAATTGATATAATTGGTGTAAGAAATGGTTTATCAGTGTTGCAATAAATCTCCCCATAAATATAAATTAGAGTGGCTCGAATGAATCATTATATTATAGCGCGATCATATTTGACCTGCAGTGGGTTTCGCTTGGATTGCTTTCTCATAAATACCGTGTTTGAAATAGCAGGTAGATGCTCTGAGCTCACATTGTGCTATCTTGAATTAAGGAGACATGCGCTTCAGACCAAAGGTTCTCAACCCATTTTTGGCCAAACGCCTCCTTTTGACCCTTGGAGTCACAGATGCCCTTCCCCCCTAAATATTTTTATTTTTTGATATACCACTTATTGTGATATCAGCAGAAAATGATTAAAAAATAAAGGACACTATTTTACATATGCGCTTGTACGCAATTGGGTGTACAAATGTTCTAATTGAAATGCAAAGAAAAAACCCCAGAAAAACGAAATAATAAATGGTCTTATAAATGAAAGTCTGGTAATTGTGTTTATTTCCACCACGTGACACTTATGAGGTCAACGTGTTGTTATCGAAAGTCTGCTCATTGGTACAAGTAATTGCTGATGAAATCATTTCAAATCTTTTCGATTTCCCTCATCAAAACGGCTAGGAGTTGTGCAACAATCTGACATATAAGTTATTGTCACCCGGGAAGTGGATTTTTTATGCTCAAGAAAGAGAGTGTATTTAATAGAAATTATGTGTGTGTGTGTGTGTGTGTCCTTAATAGCCAGGTGTCAATTTAAGTTCGCAGAAAGGAATTCAAAACGGCAACGCACGCAATCATATGCATACAAGCATACCCATGCACACACACACAGACAAACACACGCACAACACGCGCGTGCGCGCACACACACACACACAAATACATACCGGTCAACCACTTCCAAAAGTCTGTTTCATTCAAAATTCTGACCACCATTCTTTATATATTTGCACACAAATACACACACACACACGCACACATTAAGCTTTTCACTTTATTCATTACTTTTTTCTTTTAGTCATTTGTCACTGTTTTTAGTTTTTGTTTTTGTTTTGGAGGTTTCACTAAGCATCTAATATTTATCTATGTATGCTAGGACTTGTTAATAAATTTATATTCTAGGTCCCACTGTATCGATTTTCCCGAGGTGTGGGCTTATAATGTGGTTAAGACTGCCCTACTCCAATAAAACTAATTTGCTTTGGTTCTGCATTTAGACCTAAACCAGGTGATCTGCTTATATTACAGTCATAACAAAGACAAGTAACTAATTGCGAATGCTCATGTTTGCCTTGCTGTATATCAGAACATATGTGATGGGTGGGAGGGTAATATTCATGGTAGTTGTTACTTAGCTGCGTGTCTGCCTTCGTCTTTGACTGGTGTCTAACTGTGATCATATCGTTATGATTTCTGGCGTAATCTATCTATCTATCAATCTATCTATCAATCTATCTATCTATCTATCTATCTATCTATCTATCTATCTATCTATCTATCTATCTATCTATCTATCCATCTATCTATCTAACTGCATGTCTGTCTGTTTATTTATCTATCTGTGTATGTGTGTGTAGGTATAATTAATACTTGTTTTAAAATATATATTTTGATTTTATTTTAAATTCTTCTTCATAGTAAATGTCCCACTTCTCTCCCTTTCTTTCTCTCTCTCGTTCTCTTTCTCTCTCTCTCTCTCTCTCTCTCTCTCTCTCTCTCTCGACACACACTCACATATGAAAGACTTGTGCTAACAGTATAACATAAAAACAGTTATCCAAAAAATAACGTTATTAACACCTTTCCATTTTCCATAAGTTAATTTTCAAATTCTTGTTATGATATTGATTTTGAAAGTTTGAATACTCTAGAA
>NC_068983.1:141331431-141332471 GCF_001194135.2 Octopus bimaculoides | reverse complement strand
CGTGCCTGACTGATAGCTTCCACCTTCCAAATGGAAACTGGAAATACTGTAAATAACAACAAGAAGTAAAGATGTTGACCAGCTCATGCGTACCACCTACTTACATTCTTTTATGACCCCCACCAAAAAAAAAAAAAAAATCCATTTAAAAAAGTTGCCAAGTTTTAAATACTGGGCTAAACTTTGAACCTTTGACCTTTACATTGTCAAAACAAAGCATTAAATCCAATGAAACCCAAAATAACTAAAACTAGCAACACATCCTATACCTACATACCGAAAGCGACACACCTAATTATTCACATACGCTTACAAATTTCTACATACATGAACAAATTCTAAGCCATAAGATAACCACAAAACTAATCTATAAAAAATTCTCCAAAACGCCTCTCCATACCACCTCGCCTTAAAGCCCAACTACCACTTCAGTCACACTCATATGCCCAAAGAATATTTTAACTCAACAGAGGCTATATAAAGCCAATACTAGATTCAATACTAGTCCGAAGATGGCCTAAGTGGTCGAAACTTTGAAGTCACTGTCAATAATATTGTTTAAGAATAGTAAATACATATATGTATATATATGTACAGTGCTGTCAAAATACAGAACTAGATCTTGCAATAGCTTTGGGTTCAAAGGCGCACAGCTCTTGAATATCCTCCCGAAGGAGATGAGGGACCTATATGTCGTAGATGTAGACGTCTTCAAAACTAAACTTGTTCTTCTCCTGCCAAGAATGCCAGCTGAGCCAACTTCACGATAGGAAGTGAGAATGAGGGAAGTAGTATCTAAACCCCTCATTCACTAAACGCCAATTATTAAAGAAAGATTAATGAAGGTGTCGCAACACCAGCTGGCGGTGTTCCAACATGGCCACATCACTGGAACTGAAACTAATAAAAAAATGTGTGTATATATATGAATATATGTATTCATGTATAAATATGTAGATATACTAGACGAGATAGATAGATAGATAGAGAGAGAGAGAGAGCGAGAGAAAGAGAGAGAAAGAGAGAGAGAGAGAGAGAGA
>NC_068983.1:141328567-141330212 GCF_001194135.2 Octopus bimaculoides | reverse complement strand
GCCCAAAGTGCCACGCAGTGGAACTGAACCCGGAACCATGTGGTTCGTAAGCAAGCTACTTACTACACAGCCACTCCTACGCCTGCGTGTATATGAAATACAATATGTGTATATGGAATACAAACATGCACGCAATCATTGTATACATGTCATTGTTCAGTTTTATTTCAAGATTTCTTGCCAATAGAGAAAGAGCCGGTTTCTAACCTAGATTCAAGTCTCCTTCATTGAAATTTCAATATCAACAATAAGATATTTTTGTTTGTATGTATGTATATGTGCAGATTTGTAATTTTTGCTTTGTATGTATGTATGTATGTATGTATGTATGTATGTATGTATGTATGTAAATATGTACATATTCCATTTGCGCATACAGAATATGTACTTATTGCATACGAACATGCAGACCCACATACATACGCATATATATATACACGCATATAGATTTGTATGTATACATATATACGCGGGCACACACATACGTATATATTAGTGGAGGTGTGTATGAACAAAAAGTCAAGAATAGATTTTGATAAAGATGATATAAATGTAAAAGAAATCAATATAAAATATAATAGACTGTCTATACAAAAGGAATATAAAGAGAGACTATATAGATACGATCTACAAATATCCTGCCTGCAAGAATTTATTGGCGAATCTTTGTGGCAATTTCAAATTCAAAGTCGTAAGACGTCCAGTAAATTACTATATCAAAAACATAGAACACGTTTCTCTTACAGATAATCTTCGATTGCTAGTAACAATATAATTTATCAATAGTATGAGAGTTATAGATATTTCGCACTAACACACGCATCAACACAAGCAAGCACACATGAACACGTTCATGCATAAGGACATACATACGTGCATACTAACATACCCTTACATTCCGTCTTCATTTCTTTTCCTCTTACTATGTCTCTTTCCTACTCAGTCACTCTCTCTTCTTTCTCTCTGTATCTCTACATCTGCTCTTCTTCCTACCTTAGGCACATAATCTTTTGCTTTCTAACACATTGTAAATCGGTATCTTTCATATTGACATTGTAGACATTAGCCTCTTTCTGAATCATGAACATACTTTCTGTTTTTCTGTTTCTCTGTTTCTATGTTTGTCCATCTAACTTTCTCTGCTTCTCACTCCCCCTGACTTCTTGCATTCTCTCTCTTTCGCTCTCTCTCTCTCTGTCTCTCTGTCTCTCTCTCTGTCTCTCTCTCTGTGTCGATACATAGATAGGTAAATGTATACCTTAACACGCAGAGAAAGCTTTTTAGAAGAAAACCAGTTTGCACACGTTGCTTCTTTGTGTATGCATATGTAGATGCATACAGACATAACTATATGTATATATACACATATATCTCATCAATGTATATATGTATATGCACACACACACACACACACACACACACACACACACACACACACTCATACACATACTCATACACACACATACACATACATACGCACGTACTCAAACACATACATACACACACACACACGCACATACTCATACACACACGAACATACACACACATGCACACACACACACACACCTACTCATACACTTACTCGTACACACGCATACACACATACACACTCACGCACATACTCGTACACACACGCACATACACA
>NC_068983.1:141327719-141328557 GCF_001194135.2 Octopus bimaculoides | reverse complement strand
CCTACTCATACACTTACTCGTACACACGCATACACACATACACACTCACGCACATACTCGTACACACACGCACATACACACGCATACGCTCATACACACACATACTCCCACACCCACGCACATACTCATACACACACATTTACACACACATGCTCATACACACACGCACATACAAACACACACACACACGCACATGCTCATACACACAGATACACGCACATACTCATACACACACATTTACACACAGATGCTCATACACACACGCACATACAAACACATACACACACACACACACACGCACATGCTCATACACACAGATACACGCTCATACCCATACACACACACACATGCACTTATACAAACACATATATCTTGTATCTTTTCTTTCGACTACGGCTACGCTGGAATACGACCTTGAAGAAATTTTAGTCGGATGAATCGAACCCAATACAGCTTTTAAAGCCTAGAATTTCTTCTTTTATATATAATGTTGTGTCTGGGCAGAGTCATTCTCTTTTGGTTCCTTATGATTTAACACACTTACCCGTAAAATTTCCACTTATTTCTTTTTTATTTTTCTAAAATTTACGTTGCGTCTTGCAACCTTTTCAATAGTCGTTGACTCTGTCCGTTACTCACACTGCGTTCCTTATTGCTTGTTTGTGCGCATGTGTGTGAATCAGAGTGCGTGTGTGTGCCTATACATGCATGTACCTATGTATGCATGTATGTGTGTGTGTGTGTGTGTGTGCATATGTATCTATCTATGTGTGTACATTTGTATGTGTGTATTCTGCATATTCATGTGTTTGCATGTCCATGTTTGTGTGTTTTTATG
>NC_068983.1:141327176-141327550 GCF_001194135.2 Octopus bimaculoides | reverse complement strand
ATGCGCGCGCGCGCACGTGTATACCTCTGTCTCCTTGTGTGTGCATGTCTGTGTGTGTGTGTGTGTGTGTGTGTGTTTCGCAAATATGTACTGTGTTTGTATGTATGGATGTGCATCTCCATAAGTGTGGAAATATACATAGTAGATATCATACCCCCATACCCACAGTTTACACATGTAGAGTAGAATAGTTAGTGGGCTGTTATGTAGATAGATGTATGGATGTATGTATATGTGTGTGTGTGTGCATGTATATACATATATATATGTAGATAGATGAATGTATGTGTGTGTGTGTGGGTGGGTGTATGAATATATGTATGTATATATATATATATATATATATATATATATATATATATATATATATATAT
>NC_068983.1:141316433-141321433 GCF_001194135.2 Octopus bimaculoides | reverse complement strand
ATTAATATTCCGTTCGGTCATCGCTAGAAAAAGAATTAGTCAGATATTACAGGTCAATAGAATTTCGACAAGACTTTTAAGATTAGTTAACATTCTTTATTTATTCGACAAAACATTAGGTTGCTATCTAGTTCGGTTACATGAAATTGATCATGATGACTAGTTTGTAAAATAACCTGTTTATGCTCATTTTTGTGGAAAGCAACAGCAGAAGGTTACATTTCTTGAGAAAAATCTAAGAGAAACACTCAGTAGAGATGTGTAACACTTACAATACCCAACAATCAAATATGTAAAATAGAAAAAAAAAACTCTGGAGAGGGTTCGACAATAGAAAATATTAGAGAAGTATCTACCATGTGTATATTAGTGCATGTGCTTCGGCCTTAACTCTAAGGAAAATTGTTCACTTTCAGATTATGGCTCCTTGATACCCTTTTGGCTGCCATATTTTGTGCCACAGTTTGGGGTCCAACCTGAACCTTTCAGAGTGCTCAGGTGTCTCAAAGCCAAATCCCATTTGTGGTGGATTTGTAACCGCCTCATTATCGTATATTACTTGTAAGTATAGGAAATTATGCCTTCGGAATTCAATTTAGTTCTTCCTTGTCTAGACTCAGCTGGACCTCTTTCTTGATGTTTCTGTTATCCTTGAATTTAGGGCTTCGGTTCTTTTCTTTCTGAAAATTGGAGCCATTTCATAAGAACTCCGAATGGAATCAATCAATGTCAGTTCTGTGATACAACTAACGTTATTATTTGTCTACAGGATTACCACTTAGAACTACCAAATACGAATGAAATTCAGGAACTACTGAAATTAAGATAGCTGCATGATTCAAAGAATATTTCTTGTTACAGAATCCTACCATCAAAGAAAGCTGATTACGACACGAGTTGTTTGAAGACTTAGAATATTATTGCTGATAGATAAACGGCCGAATAATTTACACATGGCTCAAATCGTAGCTTTCACATTGAACATGTTATTGCAAAATACTACTACTACCGTTTGACAATATATGAGAGTTACTACGATTAGCCAGCACACAACAAAACATCTGAAATGGATAGTACTTATTAAAAACACGATATCCAAGTGGCTATTAACATTATATGTAAAGTGGATAATAAATTTTCAAACAAACAACTAACATTAGGGAACTTGGTATTCTTTTCCAATTTGAAAAGAAAAGTGGCAAATTAATAGCCTCTGATTAAAAGCTAGTGCGCTAAGTAAAATAAAACTAATTCATTTTCGTAGATTGCTTGAACTGTAGGTTCGCATAAAATGCACAATCTGAGTATTGCAACTTAATTTGCAACACCAGCAATGTTGTACGTACTCATTCTCAAGATAATCTCGAGCCATTGCCAATAATATAGAATATAGATAAACAATATTAGTAAAACAGCTGAACGTGGTACAGTAGTGTACATACAACACTAATGAAAGAAATATTTGTTCTGTTGGTATTGGAAAACAGAAATGGAAAGACCGCTAAGAGAATCTATATTGTCAGATAATACTACAAAAAGCTTATGTTATTCAGATGTTTTCATAAACCTCCTCCAGAAAACAATGAAAGGCGGGCTTGATATATACTAGACAAGGTATTAAGAGTGTGTAACAGAACTGCAAACATATAATATCTTCATAAATACTGCATAACACAGATATGCAGGCTATTTGAATTTGCTTCAGCAAAACAACTGCTAAACGACATTTTAAAAGATGAGCAAATGAATGGGGGTCTAATGAAAGCTTCTGAAACACCTGTTTTCGAGGAAACGTGTCAGCTTTTCGCTACAAATTCTAGTGCCATTATGGCAAGACCATAGAAGGTGTTTGACTGCGTCTCTCACCTGCAGGTACTAAAATAATTTTAATGACTCACACCACAATTGCAATTGTTCTGGAAAATGACTAAAATATTTATTACATAACTGTTCCCAAACCTTGATGCATTTTCAGTAACCGTTAAAAGCAGGCGATTGCGGAAATATTCTAACTTGTAATCCTTATATTTGTCCCCCTCTCTCTTGATCTCTCTCCCTCCTTTCTTTCTTTCTTTCTTTCTTTGTTTGTTTGTTTGTTTGTTTGTTTGTTTGTTTGTTTGTTTCTTTCTTTCTTTCTTTCTCTCGCTCTCCCTTACTTTTGCTATTTACCCTAGGTATATATCTCCTGTCTGTTGTGTTGAAGAAATTACAAGGAAGTAAGCCTAGATCAGCATAGTACAAAATTAATTTCATTCACGAAACCTTTGTCAATTATCTGTGTATGCAATACCCATGGCACCATTTGAAAATTTGAGATGGCCATGAAGTTTGTGCAATAGATAAATGTACGATTGGGCAAGGATAAGTATTCATAAAGGACAGCTAGTAAATTGTTGACTGGCGTCAGACATCGATGGCGATAGTTTATCTGTCACAACTTTTTCAATCGCAACAACATTACATTAGTGAAGTTAGAGTGACAAAAGTGTGTTTCAATAAGTTTTGTAAATATTGAAATCAGATGAGTCTCCTTTCCACAAGTCAACATTATACAAAGCGTTGGCAGTATCAGCTAATGCAAATAGCTAACATACTGGACAGGACACTTGAATAATATTGTAGCTTATGCAACAAGACAAGATAAATAGTAATCGTTTCTGGTAACTTCCATTCAAGAAATAGTACTAACACTAGCTATATCGAGTAAAGAACACGACCTATAAGACTTGAGAAAAATACTCCACAGCAACAAACAGAACGGCTTTTACATATCATAGCAAATATTTATGATTTTTCAATGCATATTAATGAATTAAGAGAAAATAGGTCTAGTTAATAACTGAAACTGACTCGCTAATGAAATTAAACTATATAGACTTAACACGCTATCCTGGTTAGCACCAACATCTGGTAATTGGATGATGTTAGATAATTCATTCAGTTGGAAGCAATCAGACTAGCTTAATTACCCATCCGCCCATAGGATGACTTGCAGATGTTTAGCTTACTCTGTATAAATCCAAAAATGTGAATTGGATGGCCAATAGCATATACACTGCTCATCTACTCTGAGCAACTTTCTAAAAAACACATAATTTCAATTACATTGGTGAGTTTATACCAGAGGTCTCCGACTTTCTTACGTACAGCATATGTCCTGGAAACAATACTATGTGTGCGCTCACGTGTGCGTGTGTGTGTACAGTGATTACTTGATTTGATAAACTCAATTTAATGGATTTACTGAAAAACATTTGAGTGAGAGAGAGAGAGAGAGAGAGAGAGAGAGAGAGAGAGAGAGAGAGAGAGAGAGAGAGAGAGAGAGAGAGAGAGGGCGAAAATTTATTTCTGAGATCAATATGGAAGGAAGAAAAACAGATAGCATGAGGCTGTATAAGAAGAATGTTTTAAGGGAAATAATGCTTGTGATGGAGGATGAGAAAATACAAAGAACACAAGAATGTACATTGCACTTCAGAATCTCACGTCTCAAAATCTGCACTTTTTAATCTGGTAGGAGCTTCGTAGGAATTCAAGATTTTGACTTTTGGAAATGGCATGAAGACATTTTTGATATAATATTGAAGAAGTGGAAGTAAATGTCTTTCAGTGCGGATTTCTAAATTCTGGCATTGGAGGGAAACAACAGAATATGCTGTTTAGTAGCTTGCAACTGATGAAGATTATCCCATTTGACAGTTCAGAGTAATCAGAAAGCAAAACAAATCAGCATCTGAGGGTAAATCTGAAGTAAGCCGCTTTGTTTGAGCTAACTTCTTCAGCTCCAATTTTTATTTCATCTCAACCAATCTGTATATTACAACTTCCTAGAAGCGGACGATAGATAGTGGTTTCACTTTCACCTCAACCTTTAGACACTGAATAAAAATGTTCTGCACTAAGACTATGTTTAGGGTATAAAATTCGTCTACTCTATTAAGAAAGGAAATAAAATTGACATGACGTAAGCTAATAAAATTGCTTGTCGAGAATCTGAAAGGATTTTCTCATTCGAATTGCTGGGTGATTCTAATTTATGCTAACGATCTTGAAAAATCAACTAATAATTTCGAAATGTTTTCCTTTACGAGTGAGTAATTCATTCCGAGAAACTTTCTTTTCTACATCAAACAATATACAGTCTGTAATTCTCTTATCACTACTACAATGTACTTTAGCCTTAGCTGAGTCGGTCAAATAAGAGTAAAACATGTCCAGAGTTATCTCTTGCACATATTGAAGAAACCAATAAATATAAGTTAATGTTTAATATTGTCTTTTTTTTCCTCACTACTTTTTGATGTCCTCTGCATTAAATACAAAACATACGCATAACTATTGCTATTTTTCATCGCATTGATCTCCAAGGGTCATTTATTCTCGAAATATTTCTTTTGTGTAACACTTCAATTATACATTCTCGTAAACTTACTTAAAAAGATTTCCTTTTCATTTTTCAATTTTTCTGTACTGTACTTACACTTTTTTTGTCATGTTCGCTGCATGATATATGACATAACTAAATTATCTATTATTAGTATTTTACATAGACACAGAACGCCTGATGTACTGGCTGATATTGGAAAATATGTAATTTTGATTGTTATTTAGAAGTGCATTACCTGTACAAGAAATAAAGTAGCTCGCACCAGGAAGCCTATTTTCGTCCACTAATAGCTGAATTTACAGTTGAACGTCTTCTAACATCTGATATTTCTCTTTTCTGTCTAAGGCGGTAAGCTGGCAGAATCATTAGCAATATGGGCAAAATGTCTAGCGGGATTTCATTCATCTTTAAGTTCTGAGCTCAAAGTCGTCCTAGCCTTTTATCTTTTTGGGTTCGATAAAATAATTACCAGTTGAGCACAAGGGCCGAAGTAATTGACTTACCCCCGAAACTGCTGAGCCTGTGCCAAAATATTAAACTAATAGTTCTTTTCCATAGATGCAAATTAATACGGGAATGGGATATGATCGCGTAGTACTTAAGAAAATTTATA
>NC_068983.1:141310946-141315732 GCF_001194135.2 Octopus bimaculoides | reverse complement strand
ATATATATATATATAAATATATATATAGTATGTATGTAATGTATGTATATATTTCTACAAGTATCATTCACCCACTGCCGTGGGTAAGTATATTCTTAAGGTCAACATTTAGTCACTCGCGGGCACTTCTAAGCGTCACCACTAATTCAGTTCTCAGATTGAATGCAACGATGGTCCAGTTTTAAGCTACATTTGGAGGTAAAATAATTGAAATTTGATTCATTAGAAAAAAGCTAGTTCAAAATATGTGAAGTCAAAAATGGGAGAATAAGGCGAAAAATTGACTTTAAATCAAACTATCTCAGTTATTTCAAAAGAAAACTTAAATTAATTGAAACGAATGTGTTCCTTCAGAAGGATAGTTTGGGAGAAAATCTGTTTAAAAGATTAACTACCAAAATAAAAAAAAATGTAGTGTGGCATAAAGCGACAAAAATATGGTAACACCGCCCACGAAATTGATTTTGAATGAAAATTTCTCAGCTATTGTGAAAGAAAACTATACAATAGATGGATTCAAATGAAAGAGCTCTCTGAGAGGAATCTTATGGTGAAGATCACGTCAAAAAATATTTGTTACATAAAATATGGTGTGGCTTTAAGTGACGAAGAAGTGATGATTTTTAATAAATCAAAATAATTTTGTCATTTTAAGATATTTAGCGTTATAAACGCCTTGTTGAAGCCGACAGAGTTGTGATAAAAGAGTGGCATACAGATGTTTCTCACTGTGGAAACTAATGTTAAATATATGCTCCACAGTACTCCTTTGGGGCCTAAATTCTGCCTGTTCTTCAGAAAGGAGTTATTTCCCTTGCCCTTTAGTGTGTTTGGCAGAATTCTTAACAATACATTGTTAGGTTGGCTAATTAGGCTGATTGTTCTATAATTCTGAAAGATTCTAGAGTTGCCTTTCATGGAATGGGTATTATCAGTGATTAGGTCCACTACTTTGGTCTCCCATATCTTCTGACAGGTAACTGTTAGTGTCTTGATAAGCTTTGGCCCTCTATGGAATGTTATCTTAGATAACTCTAATGGAATGTTATCTTATCCTGCGGATTTCCCATCTTTAAGCATGCGCACTGCCTCTTCAACGCCTTCCGAAGAATTGGAGTATCCCCAAGTTCTCTGCTATTGTTGTTGTCGGAATTGTCTGGGATGTTGTCATATTTGAATTTGTGATTGTAAAGGTCTTTTGATAACATCATTCTCATGTATGAGGAGCAAGCCTGTTTTCCCCTCATAATATTGGGAGTATATTTCTTTATTTTCGTTAGGATTTGAGGGTTTCATTAACAACATTGTGAATGTCTTTCTTTATCCTAGCTTCGATCATTTTGCACTGGTTTGCCATCCATTCCTCTTTGGCTTACCTCATTTTCTTCCTAAACTTTCTATTCACAGCATTGTATTGCTGATTTGTCACCTGACCCGTTAGCTTGGACTTATTCAGGGCCCGTCTTAAATCACATAGATCCAAGATGTAATCAGTCAGTGACCTATGGTTGCTTTTTCTTACTTCTGCCTAGTACTTCTAGAGCCATTTCCTGAAGTGCTTCTTTGATATTATCTATCAGGGAGTCTGTAAATCTTCTAGAAGGTTAAGGACTCAAACCCTGCCACTCATTTTCACTTCAAACACTGATGCAACTCTGGCTCTTTTCTGGTGGGTACTTTTCAGTTTGAGCTTCATTATCATCATGTCCAAATCATGATACTTTTTGACATCTGCACTAGGGAAGACCTTGTTGATGTTTTACTTGAGCTTTTGATTGCGAGGATAAAGTCAATTTGGTTGTGAAACCTGCCGATGAGCGCATGCCATTTTGTCTGCACGAGGTTTTGTGTGGGTTTTGTGTGCTGGCTAGGGTCAGCTTATACTTGCTAGCGAATTATAGGAGTCGCAATCAATAATCATTGGTTTCCCACTTTCCTAGCCCACTGTCTCCTAAGATAATGAGGATATCTTTTTTAAGGAGATGCCTTAGCAATTCCCCCCAGGTCCTATTAGAATTTCTTAACGACATCACCATCATATTCAAGCGTTGGTGCATAGACTTGTGTGATGGTAATATTCTGTGGTCTTGCAACCACCATTAAGGTGACGAGCCTGCTGGATACTGGTGTATATCTGATGGCGGAACTTACTCTGACTTTCTTAACAATGAAGCCCGTTCCATGTTCATGCTTGGTGTTATTTCCGCCGCACCGCGGCTTGTGGCCTTCATTTGTTGTTGTGTACCTGTTAAGTTTGTTAGTAAATTCCATCGTCCTTCCATAACTTCGTCGATCCTCAAAAGACCTTTGATCGTGTTTGGCACGATGGGTTGTGGCAGGTTATGAAAAATTACAATTTCGACAACAACCTCATCGAAGTAATCCAAGCACTGTTTGAATACTCAAGCAGTGCAGTTCTCCTGAACAACACCAGAGAATTATTTAAGACAACAGTGGATGTTCGACAAGGATGTATCTTCATTCCAGTACTTTTCAACCTCTTTCTGGAGAACAACAAGCAGGAGACACTTCAAGACCTCCACTCCTCTGTTTCCATTGGAGAACGGCCCATTTCAACCTACCTTTTGCTGACGATATTGACCAGTAAGAAAGCGAACTGGAAAAAGTATCAGGAACATACGGAATGGAGATCAGTCCAGAGTAGAGCAAGATCCTGGCTAATAGTAACAATCAAATCAGCAACCAACATCATGCTAAACGGAGGGAGACTTGATGAAGTGGAAAACTTCAAGTACTTACGATCCACTTTGACGAAGGGCAGTAAATTTCAAGAGGATATCATGAGACTCAGTTTAGCATCTGCTGCCATGAAGAAACTGAGCAACATGCAGAAAAGCAATTCCGTTGGTTTTCCAACAAGACTTAGAGGGTACATGACCCTGGTGACTTCCTTCTGTATAGGTGAGAGATATGGCCTCTTACAGCTGAAAACTTCAGGCATTTAAGCGCAAAACGAACAGCTTTCTCGAGCAGTAGGTCAACAAATACGCTGACAGACAGGAACTACTCCTTGCTCAGATATAAAGACGAAAGTTTGCATGGTACGATCATGTAACCCACCTCAACTCCTTGTCCAAAACTATTCTCAAGGCACAGTTGTGGAAGGGCAAAAGAGAGGCAGATAGAAGAAATCCTAGTTTCACAACATCAAGGACTGGGCAGGGCACAGCACAACGAACATGCTACGCATGACGAAAACCTGAGACCAATGGCGACGACTGACTATTAACGCGTCAAGTGTGGTACCCTAACGACTGGCTGTATTAGTTAAGGGATCTTGATGATGATGAGCGTTATGAAAGATGGTATCCGATATCAGGGGTCATTTAGCTTAATTGTACAAAGCGCTTAACCGGAATTTTAGAGGTACGGGCTTCGATTCTCTGTAGCGGCTTGCTGGCCACTTTTTCCTGGCTCAAAGTCGTCCTAGCCTTTTCCTGTCATCTAAGCTGTTTTCACAGCTATTCTGAGTTAGAGATTTTCTTTATTTTCTGTAAAATACCAACCCAGTCGGTGCCTCAAAGTTCATTTATAATATATATATATATATCTTTAAACTGTCAAAACAAGTACTTTATGTGTAAATGGTGTTGTCACCGATTATAAGCTATAACGAATAAAGTATTTGAGGCAACAATACAATCCAAATTTTTGAAATACCACACATTTTTTAAAGAATACAGTATCAAATAACATGGTCTCCTCATGTTCATATTAAAATTTAGATGGATCAAGCACCTATTTATGACAAATATTCCCCAGAAATTTTCCAAAAATCATAGGATGATGTATTACTTGCAGAATGCCATGTTCAGTATTTAGCCTCACTCTTTAAAATTTGGTCAATTGTTTTCAGATGCATTCAAGCAGCAAAACTTGCTTGAGAATTTATGGAAAAGGAAAAAATGTGCTCAAAAAATGCCGATTTAGCTTTCTTAAGGATGAACGAAGATTATATTTCTTCATTTTTGCTGAAAGTGTCAAATTAAGAAGAAATGGAAAAGGTGTTAAAAGGATTCACCAACTTCAGAGAAAACCATCTGAAAACTTTATCAATGATAACAATTCTTTATTACTTTTAATATGGCTGACAAATGTTGGCTGTCAGTATATTGGAGAAAGCAGTACGATATTGAGCAGATAAGATATTGACCAAACGAAATCTGAAAAAAAATGAAGCTGAAGATGTTTAAAAAAATTTTGTTGAAAATACATTTCCTTTCTGAAATTGTTTATCAAATAGTGTGTGCACTTTTTGTTTTTCATATTATTTTTTGCTTTTTATTGCATATTTTAAAATTTAAATTGATTTTTTTTTTATTTAACATATTCCTTGGTATTAAGCTAAAACATTTCAGTCTTATTTTCAGTAACTAGAATGAAAAAGATAACGATAAATATAATTAGTTATAATAATAAAAAAGCGTTTCCCGAAGAAAAGTGAACTGGAATGAAAAATGCGGGTGTAGGGTGTTAGAGTATTCTTAAGTATTGAACCTAGAAAAGTACAGGGCAAGAAGAAAAAAAAAACTTAAAATATTGCTGCTGAAGTTAGGATTTAAAAATTAATGCTCTTTTATATGTTATATTTTTGCATAAAAGTTTAAATTAAAATACTAAAGAAGATATTTATTTTTAATTTTAGGGTCAAAACTAATTACTTGCAAGTTTACACTTCAAAACATTAATATTATAAATTTAGTGCTTTATTTATTTATAAAATCACATAACAGCAATTTGAGCAAAATTGATCATGTATTATAAC
>NC_068983.1:141307756-141310770 GCF_001194135.2 Octopus bimaculoides | reverse complement strand
ATTTCTACATCTTACATTCAATTTGTTCATTAGCTCTCATTTTTTAAAATAGTCTTCTGACTGTAAATAGAAAATACTTCGTTATCTAATAATGCAAAGTTTAAAAAATAAATTCTTTGTTTCTTTAAAAAAATTTTGAATTACATATATTCTACATGAGTTTAATTTTAACACAATATCTGTGATTAAAAAAGTTTTGGGTAATGAATTTTGTTAAGAAAATGAAATTAAAAGATATAATAAAATTAAAAATATAATACTAAAAATAATAAAAATGTTTTTGCTTAACACAAAGAAATTTTGAAATCAAAAATATTAACTTAAATTTAAGAATTGCAATAAAAAGCCAAAAAAAAAAAAAAATCAAAAAGTGCACACACTATTTGATGAACAATTTCAGAAATTTATTTAGCAAATTCAGCAGCAATAGTTTAAGTCTTTTCTTCTAGTCCTGCACTTTTCCAGGCTTAATGACGGCTCGTCCAGCACTTTTCCAGGTTCAACACTTTAGAATATTCTAATGCTCTGCATATATACATGCTTGTGCCAGGGTAATGACCATTGAACTTAAAGTATATAAATTTGTTATGTGTAAACTTTTGCATGAGAGAAACAACTAAATTACTCCTTAACTAAGAGTTTTTCCAATGTGAATTGATATATATTTTTATGTATGCTTATGTAATAGATGAATGTATGTGTATATCTATATACTATTGTATGCATTATATATGTTTGTATATAAATAAGTATGTATGTGCGTTTGTATATACGGTAGTATGTAAGTTTGTAAAACATAAGACTCTATGCAAAGTTACACTATTAATTCACACTTTCATATCTACCTCTACTACAAAGTTCTCTGCTCGAGTCTAACCGGCTGTGTACTACCTCCTTGAAAAACTATTCTTTATGCTCATTTATATTCCTCTCGTCACTCATATTTGCCTCCCTAACTGGCTAATACTAAGCACTTCAGCCAATATGGTGTACCAAGAACGCTTGGTACACATCTGTCGATGTTTATTCTGCAGGCACCAAAACTACCGGCTTCACTACAATCACAAGGAGTGCAAAGGTTGTACAGGAAAAGGCAGTGATCATGAACTTCGCAGCTTCCACCATATCGATGAGATTGATGCTGCCAATGTTCCGCTTAAAATTTTACAAGTAAACACCTGCAAAAAAAAAAAAAAACATGAGTAGGGAAGATATTACAGAAGGCATACGTTCTAGGGAGGAGTGTGTGAGTGTAATGTGTAGTTCAATGTCTGAGGTTTGAACACAACATAGGTAATGAGTGGGAAAGACGGCTCAATCGAAAAATTGAGGCCATTTTAATGGTACAGTATAGTTCCAGTGCGGAGCAATACTCCATTATGGGTCACATGTGAGAAGAGGTGGTTGGGTATTTTCTAACTCCGAAGAGAAGCATCAACTTCTGGGCTCACTCATAGTCATGTAGAGAATGTGATTTCATCAGGTGAGATCCCTACTGATAATGAATTCCAACATTTGAAACGATTATGAGGGCTCTAGTTGCGGGTTGCACATGTCTAAGGAACGTGTGGTGTGACGTTGTTTTTATCGTATAATAGCTGGCGTACTCGGTATGTTCTCATAACTGTTCCGCTAATCCAATAAGTCCTGGGGTCGATTTGCGCTCGACTAAAGGCGCTGCTCCAGCATGGCCGCAGTCAAATTGACTGAAACGAGTAAAAGAGCAAGTGACAATAAATTGTTGTACTATAGATGTTACTATGCAGGTTCGAATTTAAATTTACTCTTGAAAGTTGAATAATAATATAATATCTATGGTTACACAAATGAATGGCTTCAGAGAACTTATTTAAAACATTAGAATTAAAAATGCGAAGGATTAAATACGATTTCATTATACACAGTCCACATCTGCCGATAAGGGCTTTGTATGGTGGGGCCTCATCTATGATCGACAAAGACAATGTATAATTAATGTTTTGCAATTTTAAATTGTGTATATAGCTTGCTAGTGCCGTAGAATCTCTATTTTTTTTATTAAAGTAATTTACGTGTATTCTCCCCCATTTTTTAAAGTCTTTGGTACTTCCTATATATATATATCCTAGTTTGCTGTTTTTCATTTGTCACTGTACATTTATATATTACATTTTTGCGTAAGATCCACGAGCGTAGATAATTCAGGGTCCTTACAATTGCAACTTGTACATGTGAATCCTACGATTTTAATTTCAGAATCCTAGCTTTGCAGTAAATACATGCGTACGTTCATGCAATATACATACACACACACATACATACATACATTTATACGTAAAATTCGCATGTACTCTCGGAATGAACCCTTGAAACGATCGTAGGAATACTTCATTTAATTTAAGTATGGTACGAAAATTCCATAATTTTTAAACGAAATGACTTGCTCTATTTCATTATCCTCATCTATATTTTTTATCTATACTCCATTATATTTGTATATGTATATATTTATTTGTCCTTGCATACTTTTAACATTCATATATATTTTTATATTTCTATCTCTTTATATTTTGAATGCATTAGTATATGTTTTAGACAGTTCTATATTTAGACACTTCTATATTTTAGACAGTTCTATATGCCCACGGGCATATGGCGTAGTGGTTAAGAGCGCGGGCTACGAACTTCAAGATTCCGAGTTCGATTCCAAACAGTGACCTGAACAATAATAATAATAATAATAATAATAATAATAATAATAACAACAACAACAACATCGAAGAATACCTTAGGAATGAAAACCCAGGTTCGAAATTTCCCCAAGACACCTGAAGAAGGTTGGAGGGTATATCAGCCGAAACGTTGTGTTAACAACATACAAGATGAGGACAAATATCCGTCAAATGTAAATAATGTAAATAATGTTTTAGACAATTCTTAAATCCGTATATGTATACACCAATCGGAATCTGCCTGAGTTGAACTTCTTCCTTGTATCTCTTGAACTTACATACATATATATGAGTGTGTGTGTG
>NC_068983.1:141303691-141305401 GCF_001194135.2 Octopus bimaculoides | reverse complement strand
TATAATATATTATATTCATGATATATATATACATATATATGTATATATAAAATATATACATACACATATACATACATACATATGCATATATGTATATATATATATATACACACACACGCACATATATCCACACTCAAACAAACATCATACACCCATTCACATTCATGTACATACATATGTGTGTCTATGTCTGTGTATATGTGCCATTCTATATTATTAGGTATCTACTGAAGCATGTCTATATACTGCAACGTATATGTGTTTGTAGGATTCGAATGTCGTACAATGGCTACTAAATGTTCGATGTATCGTCATCGTCAATTCCAGTTCACTCAAAACTCTTAAGAAATACACGATATTCACAACATGCATTCTGCTATCACATGAATTCAATACATCTGATCAGCTGTCGATAGAAAGCCTATGGTCACGAAAGGTCATAAACTCATTTTGTCTTGTTGTAGTTGTGAAGTGAAATATGTTCCCTTTTTCAGTAACATACATACATACATACATGCATACATATATTTTTCTATGTATTTTCCTGTAAAATCTATTGTTATCAATACATACCTGCTTGATGTAAGCAGAGTCCGGTATAAAAGTGTGTTGTTAAATAATTATTTCAGACACACTGATGAGTACGGCCGATTCACGTCAACCTCACAAATTCTTTATGTATGAGAGAAAAAAAAATTATCAGGACTCAATTATATATGCACACACACACACACACACACACACACACACACACACACACACACACACACACACACACACACACACACACACACACACACACACTCACACAAACGTCTGCATTTAATTTAGTCCACATTGCTTATAGGAACGTTGCTGTTCCTAAATAAATGTAAGAGACTCATAAAAATGTGAAAAAATGCTTTGTGATAAAATATAACACACCAGCAGAGTTATCTTTTCAATTTTACATGTTTAAAAGAAATGTTCTTCCCTATATATTCACAGACTCACCCACACAAAGGCCACGAATGGTTCTAATGCACGTGCCCACACAAGTACTGAATTGTAAACACAAGTGATGCTTTTTGCTGGTCTTTCACACGATTTCTTTCAAAATATTTATGTTCCTTACAGTTTGTATAGTGTATAAAGCTCATAAGGCCAGCGTCAAGGTTTCCATCCTTTCACAACGCCATCTTCCTGTATGAAGTAATGTTGGTGTTTGTTGCTGCATTTTTATTATAGACAGGAAATTTTATGAGGAAAGACATATGTGCATGTATGTGCGATTTTGTTTTAATTGGATTGATATTTGTTTTCATTTGAGAATTGCTTTATCAAGTGCTTCATTTACGTGAGAATGTTTAAATAACCCTAGTAGTGATATTACCACGGACATTTTGTATCAGTGCAAAACTTTAGTATGTTCCTGTAAGTACAGACGTCTAATTGAGCCTTTAGTAGAGATGGATGCAATAGTTGTTATTATTTAATGATTTACCGGGAAATACAACGTCATATCATCGAAGAAAGTCTAAAACTTCTACAGATGGATTTAGAAAGTATATTGTATGGCTTTAGAAAGTATATTAAACAAAAAATTTGATTAAAAAGCAACAAAGAAAAACACGTTTCAGTTGATGTTTAAAAGGAAGTTGAAACATACACACTGATTACACACACACACACACACACACACACACACACACACACACACACACACACACA
>NC_068983.1:141299918-141300571 GCF_001194135.2 Octopus bimaculoides | reverse complement strand
CACACACACACACACACATGTTTAGAAACAGTCCCAGAATGTTACTTGGTATAATTTAGCATTTCATACATAGAGTTTTAGATTGCATAGTAGCTTGACCGTCATAAAACAAATTTTAATCGCCAAAAGATCGTGAGATCTTTTGCTAATATCTTCATTTATCTAATGATATAATCATCCTCTTAATGTGTTTGTCTTATCACATATTCCATATGACTTCCTGTAAAATTGTGCATTACGTTTCCAGGTTAACCGTAGATAAATCTTTCAAGATAGTATTTGAAAATAAGATATCAGCCTAAATAATATAATTTTACGAGGAAAATAAATAAGTAAATATATATTTATATAAGATTTATCGCATTGTGAATTTTCTTCATAACAGACATTTTCCACATAGGTATATAAGAAAGCTGAGACGAAAGTGGACAAACCTAGACAAATATATTGGAAACAATAAACGTTCGAAATAAAACGCAGATAAATATCTCCTAGGAATTTAAAATTGAAATTAAAGATACGAAGGATGAAATGAAAAAAAGTCTGCTAACTTTTCTTGCACATTCGAGTGTTGGGGAAGACATACATACGGACATTACTGAGATATATACATACATACTTACGTATATATATATATATATATATATATATAT
>NC_068983.1:141298029-141299733 GCF_001194135.2 Octopus bimaculoides | reverse complement strand
TATATATACACACATACCTATACTACACATAAACATGTATACAAATATGTTTATATATATATATGCACATACATAAAGACACACACACACATGTATGTATATATTTGCATCGTCAATTAGAGAAGCTGTAATAGGAAATACACATTTTATTTGTGCATAAGTTAAGCAAACGAAACAGATAATGAATAAATGCAATAAAAAATTGTAGAGGATGGATAGATATATGCCAGAAATAAATTCGCTTATCAATATTTTGAATGTTTACTTAATTGAGATCATCTTCAACGCTATAGTTTCTTTTCGTTTCTCTTTCTCTCACAGTCTCTCACTTAGTCTCTCTACATATGTCGGTCTCTTTCTATCACCTCATATATTTGTGTGTCACTTTTTGTATCACTCCCTCTGTATCTCTCTCCCTCTCTCTTTCTATATTACTCTTTATTTAGTTCTACTTGTTGATCGGACGACAAGGTTCTTATTGTCTATAGTGTCTTTCATACAAAAATGATAACGCTTGGGTGGCATGACAGGAATTGAAGATAGTTACTTTGGAAGATAATGACCTAAGTATATATATATATATATATATATATATATATATATATATATATATATATATATATATATATGTGTGTGTGTGTGTGTGCATGTGCGTATATGTATATGTATATATATATATATACACATATATACATATACATGTGCGTGTATATATATATATATATATATATATATATATATACACATATATATGTGTGCGCGTGTACAAACAGCAAAACACGCATACATACACATAGGCACACGCATTAACTCTCTCTCTCACACAAACTTATATATATATATAAATACACACACATATATACATATATATACATCAATGCATACATACATGCATATCCAGAAATTCACGCTAAAGATACACTCGCTATACTTAAGTCATTTTAATTCGTCTAAACTCGCAGAAAATCTTTAATAAAGTACTCAATGCAACATTTGAAGTGAAATAGAGAGAAATAGCGCTATAACTACTGTCTGTGTTTAAAAGTCGAACGTTATTTGAGAAACGCTTATTTCATATGAAAACTTTGTGGTTTTTATATGAAATATAATCCAGCACAGTAGGTATATTCTGTGCTATCATAAAGCAAGAGATAACTCGGCTGTTTCCCGGCTGCTATTAAGATCTTGGGAGCTCAATGTTATTCAATATATGCCTAGTTATCTGTTAACACGTCCCTGGATATATTATTCCAGCAAGCCAAGTCAATTTTCTTTGTCTGCCAAGCTCGGAAAAATATTTTGGGCAGATTTTTAGCTTTGTATAGCTGTCTCAAACTCCCTAACCTTGATAAACACATGAATGAACAACACAATTTTCGAGAATAATTGCAACTTGATCACAGTGGCACTTAAAATTCTTTCTTTCTTTGTTTAGATTTGGAGGCTTTAAAAGTTCTCAAGTCTTTTGGTTATAATTTTCTAAATTAATGAACGTTCTGTATGTATAAAAACACAATCTACAAAGCACATCTGAATTCACCCAAATATGAGACGAATCTACAACAAATTACGTAATAAAATATTTGTATTCTCTCTGGGCCAACTTGCAGCATTGAAATATGCCACACTATCCATTTTCAACACACACACACACACACACACACACACACACACACACACACATATATATATATATATTCAATT
>NC_068983.1:141293784-141298019 GCF_001194135.2 Octopus bimaculoides | reverse complement strand
ACACACACACACACACACACATATATATATATATATTCAATTTATAAACAGCAAATCGATGGTATAAATAAAAACGGAAGAACTTGTACAGCAATTAGAATGTTTTTAAATTCTCGAAGACTACAACGTTCATATGTGTCATTGCACTATCTCTAATTATATTCTTTCAACTGTCTATTAGCTCTTCAAATGAAACATTGCCTCGCTTCCATTTTTATTGCCATGGAACTTCATCACAATACTTTATGTGTTTGCTTGTGTGCGTGTGTGTGTTAGTGTGTGTGTGTTAGTGTGTGTGTGTTAGTGTGTGTGTGTGTTAGTGTGTGTGTGTTAGTGTGTGTGTGTGTGTGTGTGTGTTGGCGCGTGTATAAGGATTAATATTATTGAAAAATTACTATTGTAACTCGTTAAATGCTGGTGACATTAACTTTATTTCCATCGTTTTACTTTCACTTTTCCACGCTTACTTGAGGTGAATGCATCTTCAGAAGCAGGAATTTACTGTTGGACCTTCTTCCAGTCAGCTGCACTCTCAGTTATCTCTAACGACATGCAGGGACACATTGTGTCTATTCTAAATCCGGGACACATGTTTATATTTAAAAATGGAACGCATTTAAATAACAATGGAAGTATTTAACAAACAAAATTTTCAATAATGAAAGATTTAGCAACCACTTTGGCACGCTAATCTATTATTACTGAAAATTTCCCAAAATATTATTTTAGCATTAATGAGTTATTAAAAACATAAAAATCAGTAGTTTTAATCTTTTAATAGAAAAATTAAAGTAATTTAAACATTTTTACATACATTATTACTGGAAAAAATTTCAAATAGCTTTTAGAATTGTTAATAACAGATGAGTACCTATATCGGTAAATCTTAGTTAATAGTAAGTGTTGTAAAACGGGTGTGTGGAATATAATGTTTTAATCATCCCTGTTAGTCATTTGAATCACAAAATGAGGGAATATCGTGAAGACAAGCGATTATTTGGAAAGCTAAAAAGAGGGTTGTTAAGCGGCTGTAAGTATCACATAGATGGATATGTGTATATAAATATTCTTGTATGAGAAAAAGAAAATGGAGAAATTAATGTATAGACAACAATTTATTTGAATAAATTCCATTCAGTATAATATCAAATTCTTTACACCTATAGCTGCTTCCATACCCAATTAATTCAATTTGAGAAATTAAATCAAATTAATTTAGATTTTCTTATCGAATAAGGCGTCGACTTCTGAATGCGAGGAGGGAAACTAGTTTTCATGTGTTCACGCTTGTAAATATGTTTCCAGAAACTACTATTAGATGTAATTTAAAGAATAAATTAGGTATAATTGTAAGGTTACTGGGACCTTGAATCAGGCGGTATTTCATGATTAATATGCTTACATCTGTAACTTAAAACGATTGAATTATTTTTAATAGATATCGTATTAATATTAAAGTATTAATGGTTACTATGAATATCAGGTTTTATGTACACATAACAGTAGTATATATTATATATAGTTTAGCGAAACTGTAATTTATACACATACCTCGAGACTAAATGACATATAGTAATTTTTATTCATACAGTATTTTGACTCTCTAAATTGTTCGGTTTCACTAAATTGTCACTCTGTGAGGCCGGTGCTGTTTTTATATGTTGCTGATATTTAGTTCATTATTATGCCCTTGCTTTCTGTTGGACTTTTGTTCTTCGTTTGAGATTCGCATTGGTCTGTCACCTATCTGTTATTCTGTCGATTTTCATCACTCCTCTATTGGCATTTCCAATGACACTACACCTATATTATCAGATGTAATCTAAATATTACAAGTAACAGGAAAAGACGCTGTTATTACATCATCAAATTTTATCTAGTTTACTCGTCAGTTGCTTTTTTTCAAATAAATTTATTCTGGTATCTAAAACGTGATCTTTATTGATAAGCATATGCATACTGATCCAAAATGCTGAATATTTCTGCTTAAACATTGAACGAGGTAGCACGATTCATTATTAGCAAGTTTTGTACTTATATTGTTTTCGGCCGTATAAATAATTGAATAAATAATTGCATTCTTTCTGTAAAATCTGAAGAACGAGTGTATTTGTTGAGTTTATCAATCTTTAAACAATCCACTTGTTAATTCAATGTTTTTTTTTATCAGTTCCCCATATTGTGTGCTTTATTGAACTGATGACAATTTTTTAACCAATTGTCTCTTTTTCGCGCTGTTATCCTATTATTTCTTTAAAATGAAATTTGAACGTAATGCACATTATTTTGATGATGCAATCTCTTTCTGTTTTCAACTGTTGGTTATGGATTCCTATATACTTGTATTTTTTTATAGCTTAGATGACGCTATTCTTGTTTTTTCTTATAGCTTAGATGACGTGTTTCTTTCTTTTTTATTAGCTTAGATGACATGATTTTTGTTTTTCATGCAGCTGTAGCATCTTTTATTTCTTTTCTCGCTGAATAGATTGTATGGTTGGCTAGAAGATATTTTGCAATTAGTAGTAAGTAGCTTTTGGCTACATTTACCGTCATATGCAGGCTGAAGAGCGAGCAGAACCAGATGTTGATATCTCTCTAGTTTTGGAATGTCAGTGTACACACGGCGCCACTTTGTTCGATTTCCTATGTAAAGATACGCCACCTGAACAAAACAATAACTTGAGATTAGCAAATGAAAACAATTGCAACACCGAAAGAAACAATTCCACTCGAATGTAAATTAACCAGTGTCAAATATCCAGAGAAAGTTGCCTGAACTACAGCAGGACGTAAACTACGATTCGTGAGAAAAACGATTTAGTTCAAATACACAACGTACTCCAGAAAACCTTCTTACGCAGTAACATTTGTATGTATGTATGTATGTATGTACATATTCCATTTGCGCATACAGAATACATTTGGCATTCACGTGATACTCAGGAAGAATCAGTGTGACACAATGTACTTTGGAATTAGATGCACAATCCATCCGGTGGACTTCTACACAGTTTTCATCTACCTATTTTCACTCACGAGTTAGGAATCGAGCTAAAAGGACAGGCTCCCCAATGGAATCGAATGCATATACATCTAGGAAATCCAAGAGAATGCAACGAGGCAACTGGCATTATTATCAGCGGTAAATGCAAATAATTGATAATAATAACAACAATAATATTAGTGGCAACAAGCAATAATAGCATTAAATAGCTATACAATAAGTTTATAATTGTAATAGAGGGTAAATGAAGCCCCAGCTTGCTAGAAAAGTGAGTCAAAATCCTCAACTTATCCACCAATCTCACTGAAAATACGCAACGGACCAGCAGAAATCGGGTAAAGGAGTAAAATTTAACATATCATCTCAGCATAAAGCTATAGAATGAGGTAACAGATATCTCTGAATCATGATTTCGAACTCTGGTCAGTGCCTTAATTCTCCTCAGCAGGTCTTGCCATACCTAATATAAAAAATCCAACTCGCCTCGCAGGAATCCGTTACGTCTTGAATAGTCCCGCGCCAAATTCAATTATAAATGTATTGTATAGTTATTTAGCGCTATTACTGCGTCCTACCACTAATATTATTATTTTTATTATTATCAATTATTTAGATTTACTGCAGATAATAATAATGATGATGATGATGATAATAATAATAATAATAATAATAATAATGATAATAATAATAATAATGATAACAATGATAATAATAATAATAATCATAATAATGATGTTGATGAAAATGATGATGATGATGATGATAATGATGATGATGATAATGATGATGATGATGATGATGATGATGATGAAGATGATGATGATGAGATGATGATGATGATGATGAGATGATGATGATGATGATGATGATGATGATGATGATGATGATAAGAAGAAGAAGAACTGTATGAATATTCATTTGAATAAAAAATTTCTCATTTTTGTATATATTATACTCTGAAATTGTTTTGAATTTGGCACAGGACTATTCAAAACGTTACGGATTCCAGCGAAGCGAGTTGGATTTTTTATATTAGGTATGGCAAGACCTGCTGAGAAGAATTAAGGCACTGACCAGAATTAAAAATCATCATCCAAGGATATGTTACCTCATTCTACAGCTTTAAGCTGCTAATATGGCATGTTAAATTTTGCTCCTTTGCTCGATTTCTGTTGATCCGTTACGTATTTTCAGTGAGATTAGTGTATATATATATATATATATATAT
>NC_068983.1:141286200-141292494 GCF_001194135.2 Octopus bimaculoides | reverse complement strand
TATATATATATATATATATATATATATATGCATTTGTTTGCTTATGTATGCATGTATTTATGTTTGAATACTCGAGAGGAAATATGAGAAGGAGAGTAAAATAAAAATCACGAGAAATTGAAAAAGGATATACATCAATTTATTCTATATGCGTCGGTTATTTTGCATTTCCGAATGAGTTTCGGGTAAAACGTCTCACATTACTTTGTCACATTACTTTATGTTTCGTGTTCAAATATCTACGAGATTAATTTTGCTCTTCATCATGGCATGCCGATCGAATATATAGCAGCCAATTGATGGGATCGATACGATCCCGATATTTGATTCATATTTATATCATTCAAAATATCTGGCAATGTTAATTTTTTTCCAATAATGTTATTTATTGTTACAATTTTAGTGATCAAATATCTACTTTAATGTTCACCGTGAAATAGACTATGACTGTTCAGATTATAGATATATGACAAAAGACTTTGATATCTAATAATATACAAATTTATTACAAAATAATAATACGCTGAAAGTTAATATAACAATCTGCGTCTTGAACGGTTACAATATTTCTATCACTGCGCAATTGTCACCCATATACCCCATATATACACAAACACATTTATACGTATATACATGTACATACAAACACTCACACGCACACACTTTCACACACACATTCATATTTATATATATATGAAAATGTATACTGGTATATTGATTTCATATCCGTTTCATGCTTTCTCTCATATTAATGTTTGTGTGTATGTTTGCATATGTGTGGGTGTGTGCCTGTGTGGGTGTGTGTGTGCACGTGCGTATGTGTGTATGTAGGTTTATATCTATACATTCATGAATGAACTCAAAACAAAGCAATGCACATTCCCAGTTGCATATGAGTTAATCGGACAAAATATTCACACTTTTATTATCTGATCAACCGAAATATCGCATTCATTGGAAACTGACGTCTAGTTATCTTCCAGAAGGCTTTAATATATATTGCAATAATTATTATATTAGATAATAAACATATCACATATTAGATATGGCATTTTTTATAGACAGTGGTATATTAAGATTGAATAACGACCAATACATGACGGTTGCATTTGTTATCAACTCTAATGATATAAAATATAAATTCGATCTCGCTAGGTTCGGACCCAAAAGAATAAGAGCGCGCGCGCAGATGTCCTACTGTTATGTCTACGCTACATACTCATTACCTTTTCCATTCCAAATTTGAACATTCTGAACCAGTACCGGAGTACTGGTCGTATTAGTCCTACTGATCAAAGGCCTTGTGCCAAAACTTGAAACCCGTATTAATCATAAGATAACTGCACAAATTGCGTATATATTTCCGTCCATACTTCGTTGAGTTCAGTTAAGTATACAAGCGTCAGATATGCATAGAATTACCCATTCTATGACGTACTCCCAACACTCTATCACTCACTCTACCCAGGTAAAGACAGGTAACGAAGTGCTCTGTAGGTTTTATGAAAGCGTAAAAATGATATTTATGTGTTAAACGTTATTGGGGTGGCGGAAGACCATATCCGGGTCAAACTTCGACAACGTAAGCGAGCAGAAAACTTGTAATTTTACACAGCTGCATCTCCTGCTGAAAGTAAAGAATAATTCATATATGTTAAACAATCTGGGTCAGTGAAATGCATATTAAGTAACTATATGAGAACATAAAATATGTAAGATTGCCATAACGTTAGCATTTATACATTGCATAGATACTTGTGGTCTAAGTAAAAAAAGAATGATTAAATTTTGGCGTGAATCAAATGTGTGTGGTAAATATGCAGCGCCCTAAATTGACAATGTTTCTGAGACAATAAATGTCTAGGATGAGTGTTGGCTTAATCACTTTGATCCAAAGAGAAAGAGATAATCCATGCTTTGGAAACACCCGTCCTCACCGGATTTAAAGAAGGTCAAAATAGTTTCATCTCCAGGGAATGTGATAGCTTCAGTCTATTGGGATGCAAAAAAACATACGTACATAAAATACATGTACACACACACACACACGTCTTCGCTTGTATGTCCATATATGTAGTATTAAATGATTGTGATCTTTAAAGTAAGATAGGGGAGTTAAAAAATTAAAGATTAAAATTAAAATGGAGATAAGTAGGATTGTTGGGGATTACCTTTGGTGTGTTGTGGATATATACTGTGTGGTTATTTAGGTTGCATTTAGATTTGTGGTAAAATTTGAAGGTAAGAAAAAAGCGGCGGTTGCATGTACTTAGGGCACCCATTATATTTATTTAGTAGTGTTGAGGAGGTGTGTTTTAATATGTAGAATGCCTCTTTAAGGCATAACTTACAGGCTAAGCGTTAACCTTCGTATGGAAGCCCTGAATCTATTATGGACCATGATAAAATATAGGGAATATTTCTCTTTTTGAAATGATGTATGTGACTGGCGAGTGTTGTGGATTTACTGTGTTTCTCGTATCTAAAACATTTGAGATGAGCAGTATATCGTTTGAAATTCATGACTGATCCTATATATGTAGCTGTAGAATTGTGTAATGTGTTGAGGATGGTGCATTTATAACTTACATTAGATCTTCTATAATGGGTTTGTAGAAGGCAGATGGACTCAGGACGGCAGTTACACGTGGGTGTATTTTGGGATTATTTTCAGGAATGGAGGAAGTAATACTGTCAGAAGAGAGGTTAGCGATGGGGGTAGAAAGGTTTAAGTTATTAGTATTATTAGTATTATTATTACTATTATTGCTATTATTGCTATCGTTGTTGCTAATTATTCTATCTGTAAGGGTGGTGGAAATTATGATAGTATTCTGGGTAGTGTTAGCAGGATGGGTTGAGTTATGGTTGTGGTCTAACGTATGAGGTTCAATGCTGGAGCTGTATACATGTTGGGCGCTCGTGTATTCGGAGTTGCTATATGCATGCTAATACAAGACGTACATTAGACTCCTCACTCGTATCATTATCGAACCAAGTGTTTAACTACGGTCTGTCCATAGCACTTACTTAGCACTTTTTGGGTCTTCGAGATACCAATACCTCTCATAACCTCGCTATATATATATATATATATATATATATATATACACACACACATATATCTATTCAAGATATATGTACATACTATTTATATATATGTATATACTATGCATATGTACATGTATACACACACATACACACACGCTCGCACACACACACACACACACACACACACACACACACACACACACACACACACACACACACACACACACACACAATAACAGAAGAATTGTGGTTCGCTGCAGCTGTTTCAGGCGTGTTTATGTTGATGGATAGAAGTGTTACATCTTGCAAAAAAAGAAAAAAAGAAAAGAAAAGAAAAAAACCCTTTCATCAGGTGAATACAGGGAAGAATTAACAATTAGAACTTCTCAAGAAAAAGAACATAGTGCCAGATGACTCGACCGACCCAAATTTGGTCAGAGAATTTGGGTCGGTCGAGTCACTTTGTTCTTTTTCTTGAGAAGTTCTAATAGTTAATTCTTCCCTGTATTCACCTGATGAAAATCTTTTTTTTTCATGAGGGAACACTTCTGTTCCTCAATATAAACACGTTTCAAATAGCTGTAGTGCGCCACAATCCATCTGTTGTTATTATTTATTCTTCACCTTACTAGGAACCTTCAATAAGTTTGAATCTGGAGTCTATAGACGTAGATGCTATAGGTGCAGTGAGTGTACCCATGTATAACTTTGATGACATGTTGTGTATTCAGTCAGCCACTTGTGAATGTGTGCATAACTGGAGGAACAAATCCGTATTTTCTTTAGTGAGTACGTATATGTTGTTAAACATTATTCATACATAATCGCGCTATCACTGAGCCCACCTTTGTGCATTCACAATTTAAATATCTGGTTCTCTCGAATACTGGACATTTATATATATCAAAAATGTTTTAAGTAAACTAAAGTGCGGTATACATGGCCATATGTCAGTGTTTAGATGAATCTGAAAATTGAACTTCAACACCTTTATCTGGGGCAGGTAGCGCTGAGGTAGAACGTAGGCTATAAAGACAATTCTTGCTGAGCGAGTATGCGACTAAAAACGGCAGATAGACGATGGAAACACAAGTAATGTTTTCACATGGAATTGAGTATACACATAAATAATCCAATTTTATTTTTATATGCAGCATTCCATGTGAATATATTCCTTACACCTACTTTTGGTTATCTGTCTTTTATGCTTACACACACACACAGACATACACACGCACGCGCGCGCACGCATATAGCTGATTCAAAAATAAAGGCGAGTTATTTTTTTATTGTTTTACGCATGTAAAATGAAGTTAGTTAGATACAAAATCACTTTGATGATGACACTCTTAATGTAAACCAAACATTCTATTCAGCATATTTAATATCTGCGTTATTAGTCTTTTTAGAAAAACACATAAATCCTTTTTAAAACTACATATAAACATACTTTTAATGTTTGTCTGAAAAGTCTGATCAAAATTCTGAATAAAAATTCTTAGTTAAGTTCATTTTCTCGTCATCAGAAAAATGTTCTCTTATAAATTTTTCCCACAAGAAAAACTAAAATGTTTTCATATATCATATTAGCAGCTGCATGATATCTGGAACTGTGAAACATTAAATATAATGAAAGTCCGATCCTTCAGTTTCAGAACATATAGAGAAAATATACTCTGTAATATGGAATTAGCACTTTTACCTCTCGTCTGAAATTTTGCTCAGCATGTCTGTATGTATTCATACACACATGGTGAGTGAAATACATGTATGTATGTATGTATGTATGTATGTATGCATGCATGCATGCATGTATGTATGTATGTATGTATGTATATACGTACGTACGTACGTACGTATGTATGTATTCATGCATACACAGTACGTACATAGTACTTACATACATACATGCGTACATGTGTGAGTATATATATATATATATATATGTATGTGTGAGTGTGCGCGTGTATGTGTGTGTGTATGTAAGTGCGTGTGTATATTACATTTTTACAACACAGTTTACAGGTTTACGCTTTCTTCATTACATGAAATGGCATTTGCATTGAGCTGGTGTTTTGAATTGCATCCTAAGTCCCACAAATGTCTATAATTATTTATTGTATAATTTCTTTGGCAACGTCTCAAATGAGTTTATTTAGAAGGTCGTTTTGAATAGCTTGTTGTTATAGGATATATATTTGGAAGCTTGAGTTGCATGATGCTCTGTTTCTTGACTACCAAATGTGAATTATTGAAACAAGACGTACGTTTTATATCTTTGTTGAATACCAATGTTCAGAAAGGAATGTGTGTCTAGTTTAGCTCCTTAGGATCAGACGTATTTTCCTGATGAATAATGTATTAGTAGTTCTGTTAGCACTTCTCATATCTGATATATTTTTCTATAAGACTGGAAGTTAAAAAGAAATGTTCAAAATTTTAAATATTTTTATTATACAAAATTCTATAATTAAAGTCAGCAGAAATTGTTTGCCTCACCTTGTATAAGTTTTTGCATTGTTCGTAGGTGAAATGAAGGTCCAGAGTTTGTCATGATCTCCGACAGGCATGCTTTTTAGGCGTTACGATGTGTAGCAGAGGCTGTCGCTGAGTAATTTCTTGCTCTTGTCAAGATAAATTAGCTAAAAATAAAAACTGCGTGTCCTAGATGCGTGAAACCTCTTGATACCACCTCTGATGAATGCAGATCGGCCTATTCACTCAAGCAACTGGATATCAACGAAGCAGGTAAGCTTAAGTCACCCGTACTTTTATTAATATTTTTATTATTGAAAAATTCTAGATTGTTCGCACAAGTTCGATAAAATTCTCTTTCAGCTATTCAACAACGAAACTATTTGAAACTCTCCAGAAAATAGGTAGATTTTGAAATATCATTACCGCAGTCATAAAAAAAAAAAAACACTTTGAAGAGAAGAGTAGCAATTTCCTATAGGTTTGAGACATATCGAATACGGAAAAAAAACTTACTGCCTAAGAACAAATAAATGAGAACTTGTTGTCTTCAAAATACATTTTGCAATCACGATAATGATATTTATTCCAATCCAGCAGTATTTTCTCATTCACCCAACTAAATGTACACACACACAACACAGACACAGACATCCCCCCACTCTCTCTCTCCCTCTCTATCGCTCTCTCTACACACATATATATTTGTATATGTATATATATATTTAGTATATATATATATATATATATATATATATATATATATAT
>NC_068983.1:141284232-141285393 GCF_001194135.2 Octopus bimaculoides | reverse complement strand
ATATACATACATATACATATATATATATATACACACACAGTAATACCTTGCTATATCACGTTTTACTTACCGCACACTCAGTATATTGCGGATTTTTCTCGCTAATATATGTAAATTTATATCGCAAACTCCTTAATATATCGCGGGTTTCTGCGGCTGATAGGTATTTATATTCTTTTAGATTTTAATCATTTCTGTGGTAAAATAAGCATTTTCACGTCTAAGAATTAATAAATTAATAAATAAATATACAGTACATTAGTGCACTGTATAACACATTAATTAAAATATATTAAAAGAAAATACGTAGTGTATCGTAGGTGACTAAACATAGAGTCGCATATACTATATGGAAGATGAAACTCGGGAAGCGAATGTGGGATATTGTTTTGCATTTATAATTAAATAAATATATACAAATTATAAGCATGATAAAAAATATATGCAGTACAGTACCATTTCTATTTCGTGGATTCTCTCCTATCGCGGGAGGCTTTGGAACGTAACACTCGCGATAGTTGAGGAATTACTGTAGATATATGCCGGACCGCTGAAATCTACAAGTCTTTTTCCACTCTCCGTTTATTTTCTCTATTCCCTTCTGTTGAACATCGTAGGCTCCAAGCGTAAAATACTTTTCCATTTCACCAGAGCGGCAAACTAGCACACTTGCTTGTTGTTCATACACCTGTCTTCATCTTTTGTTTTTCTATAAATTTCAACTACACACACACACACACACACACACACACACACACACACACACACACACACGTATATGTATGTATGAATGAATGTTTGTATCATGTATGTATTATTTATAAGCGACGGAAGCAGTATTAGTAACAAAAGACAGTTTTACGTCCAACTTAATGTAAATCTGTTGTTAGAACGCCGAATACAGCGTTATTCGCCATGACAGCTTCTCTCAAAGCTAATAATGGTGTATTCGGCACAGACATAAACTGTAGCAGCCAAGAATCGTCTATTATGGGCGCGAAAACTTCTACAATAAGAGTTACTGCACTTATAACAAACGATTCACGTTTGCTACGGTTACTGTCTGCGCTTGTATGGACCACGCATCTATGCCCGAGAATCTGCTAAGGCTAATAAAGCAACGTATATATATATATATATATATATATATATATATATATA
>NC_068983.1:141273872-141283937 GCF_001194135.2 Octopus bimaculoides | reverse complement strand
GATTTCTTTAATTTTCATGCTGTAATATTCGTGTTCGTCAACCATTTTCTATATTTCAATATAACTGTTCGCACCGATGTAAGGTGAAGATTAAAAAAATACGTATAGTTATGAGAGCGGAGTAGACAGAAAAATAGGAAAAATAAATGAGGGGTTGGCTTGTTTCCATATCATGATCTCCTTATCACAGTAGTAAAATGAAATGATCTTTATTGAAAACCTTGATATTTTTTATTTTCTTACTGCTTCATTTCTATAGTATAAATGAAATGCATATATTAACCCTTTGGCTACAGAAAAAAAAAAAAAAACGCAGTCGATAGGCGATATGTCTTTTTTTAATTTTTTTTTTTTACATATTTCGTACTGGGATGATGTTTTTTAATGTATGTAATAAAAATAAAACATCATGATACGATAAAGAGAAGAAAATAATTTCCAACAAAAATAAATAGGAAATTGATTCTCAGTGACATTATGTTAGCACACGCTCATAGTTTGTCTCTTACAAATGCAAGTGCGAATTTACCCACTTGTTCATGCTCAGACATACACAAACGCATACAGCTCCTTCACACAAACATGTTACCCGAAATATACACACACATATATACGTGTTCCTATTATATGGATACAAATTAATAGATTGCTGGACATATACACACATATACGCATAACACACACATACATCAAAAGAGAATTTGTGCATAAGCCGGTCTATATATGTACGCATGTAAATTTTTGTATAATTATGTCTGCTTGCATATATCTATTTCTGTGTGTATACGTGAGAATATGTATGTATGTATGTATGTATGTTTGTATATTTGTATGTATGTATGTATGTATGTATGTATGTATATATATTTATATACGCACACACATATATATACATATATATACACATGCGTATAGCATTCATATTATTCTGTAGGTATGTGTGTATGTGTGTACCTTTGCATGTATGTTTTCGTTTTCTTTCGCATCTATTCATACATATATAGCTGCAGAAGTATACTTTGATAAAGATGCGTGTGCATCCATTACTGTTTATGCGTTATATGACTGCCTGAGCATATATCCTTGCATGAATGTGTGAGTGTGTGTGTGCGTGTGTGCATGTGTAGGAGTATCCTTAACATTCTACCAAGTTTAAATTAATAAGAAATAACATGATGTCACATTTTTATTTCCTCCGTAATGTAATATTGCTACAAAATCCTATTTTATATTAATCTCTCTTCTTTTTTTGTTGATAATGCTTCTCCTGTAGAATTATACATCGTTGGATTTTCATTTATCAGTTTGTCTTATGAAGACAACACACACACACACATATACAAAGCACAAACACGTGTGTTTACATCTATGCGCTTACATACATACATACTGCATGCATACATACATACACGCATACACATGTACACACATGTATATATATATGTGTGTGCAACAGACATTCAGTCATATTTAGCTTATAGACACATGCATACACGAAAGGATATTTATAGCACTAATACATACCCACCAAACTTAACTTAATTCAGTTCTGCGGTTTATGAATAAAGTCAATGAAAGACTTAAAAAACTATAGAAAGACAAAGAAAAATAACAAAATATATACTTAAAAAAATAGGAATAAGATCATCTTTGATCAGTGAATATATATTAATACTTAAGAGATGAAAATCTACTACTACTACTACTACTACTACTACTACTACTACTACTACTACTACTACTACTACTACTGCTACTACTACAACTACTACTACTACTACTACTACTACTACTACTACTACTACTACTACTACTACAGCTGCTGATTGTGAATTTGACGACGACGGCGGCAACAAAAACAGAACACTAACCACATCATCATCATCATCATTAACAACAACAACAATAGCAATAAAAATAATAATAACAATAACCATGATAATAATAATAGTGGTAAACATGGCGAGAAGAACCATAATAACGACAATAAAAACAGCCGCAAGAACAAGAAAAACATCAACGACGACAACACAATAATCATAAGAATTATAGTTTGAAGTCGAACAAAAGGAAACATCAAAAGAAAAAAAAATCAAAATTGCAAGTAATGACTATCATCTCCGAATAGAAATAACATTTATTTAGATCATATTAAATTTCTTCAGAATATTTGCAAGACATAACACCGAATCTATTTTCATGAGAATTGTGAATAAAAATGCCGAAAAAGAGAGAGAAATTTAGTATATAGATACTATCTTTTTTATCTTTGCATTATATATTCGATATTGTATTTAATGAAAATAAAATATGTGATGTATGTTGTGACCTTTTTGAGGAATACGTGTCGAATTTGTAAATCGTGTGCGATAACTCTTCCATTCTGGGTTGTAAAAATTCTACTTACCTTAGCTTGTTAATGCCATTAAGAAAGGTATTCAAAACCATAAAAATCATGTAATCCTAATTCACTTTCTCCTGAATTCATCTAAATACAAGTGCTTTTGTAAGAAATATTTGCCGCTTCCTCACTTTTACTGAAGGGAAACCAAAGTCGGTTGAAACATGAGCAGAGCGTCAGACTTCGCCTGGACGAAAGTTATAGTCATGAAAGTGAGTGTGTGTGTTAGTATCTACTGCGGAAATATCTGCTCATATGTGTGTGTATGTATGTATGTGTATGTATACAAATGCATATATATATATACATGGCATCTTGGGCAAGTGTCTGTAGCATCAGATCAACCCAAGTCTTGCGAGTTATATTGGAGAACTGTGTGGAAGCGTGTATGCTGGATTATAACTAATTCAAAGAACCATCCTTGTCACTCAATGTTTCCAACTGACTCTGCTTGTATATTGCAATAAGTATGCAATGCCTTCCTTCGTAGGAGACAATATCTCCTAGACCTCATCCAACATAATATTGGCAGCGATACCTAACAAAACTGCGTCACTTTGATGATATTTTATATGCTCTTGGAGAAGGCTCTAAAACAGATGCCGTGCATCCTTACCCGTTGATGATATTTTATATTCTCTTGGAGAAAGCTATAAAATAGATGCCATGCATCGTAACTTCAGTAAATCTTATGGGCTAGAGTATTTTGCCACAATGGAACCCGTTGAAAGCTACTACAGTGGATTAAATTTTCTGGCAAGCAGAACATAACATGGTATCGTGGATGATTATTCAAGATCTGCAAACGTTATTAGAGGTGTTTCCCTAAGTGCTGCGTTTGACTTACTCATCTCGTAGCATCAAATACTATCAAACGTCCGTTGTAACTGCGGACTGTAACATAAACTAAAGCACAAGCATCAACAATAAAGTCGATCATGGACCGTAGAATGTGCTCAAGAATTTCTGTAACTTTCTAGTCTCAAGCTCATGGTGTCATTATTCGTCTCTTTTCTGTGTTTATTCGCTCTTTGAAAACTGTTTTGAATACATTTTTCAGTAACTGCTGCACACTGTAGCCTCTCTATAAAAACAAAATATTATAAGAAGTGAAGCAATGCAGCAGTATATCTCTCACGAAAAATGTTTTCTCAGGCATTGGCCATTGGGATTACCTCAAAATGCTGAAGCCCTGTACATCATACTGTCATAGTGAACTACACCATTTATACAATGTATTAAGAGAAGGTACTGTATCAACATTGCTTAAACAATGCTGGTATCAAGTTCATAATCCTATGTATGAAAATTTATCAACAACATTGAGTTATACATGCATGCATACATACGTACGTACATACATACATACATACATACATACATACATACATACATACATAAAGATTGCTGTTTGAACATTTCAATAAAAATAGCAATCCATTGTATGAAGAACATCAGATATAGTTATATAGGACAAGAAGCAAACGTTGGGTATCGTTGTAGAGATCGGTTACCCAGCGGACGTGAACGTCTCGTCAAAAAAATTGGAGAAAAGAACATATTTGGAGGACTGATGAAAAATCTACAGATCTTAGATCCAGGCAATAAATTTTCATTTTGTCATTTCAAGGATGCACTGGGCTACAGAACAATAGATCTGAAAAGATAAACAACCCTAAAAATGTTTAGGGTCTTCAAAGAACAGAGTGGACTGATTCACATTCTCCAAATACAACCCTTCAGATGATCGGTGAAAATTTGTAAAACATTTCAGAGATTCTCCATTTGAGTACCTGGATGAACATATGTACACAATCGCGAATACATACTGAATACATAGGTTCGCACAAACAAAAAAGAGTAACGAAGCATAAACATTTGTTTTATTGTGAGACCACGAATACTGGCTTATCTACAATGTGTATGTGTGCGAATACTCAAAACACGCACACAGATATATATACCGCAACCAATCCAGGCAACCACAGACTCCAAGAGTTTTGTTGACTTAAAAGAGATTTGCCACTCTTGTTAATGATCGGATTGAATGCTACAAAGGAAAAAATACCTTAAAATAAATATAAAAAAATGACTTACAACGATACATACATGCTTACACACCTACGCACATATATCTATTTATTCACACATAGATAAATACCTACATAAACGCACATCATTCATACACTTTGACTAGCTTTTAAAATAAGATGTTATACATCCATTAATATTCTTGTTTCTTAGTGATACAATTAATTATTTCACACTTCATTTTGCGTGATCTTTAATTCAGTTTAAATCGCTACACTCGACAATTAAACAATTATCCGTAGACATCTTATATCTAACAAATTGTGCAATGGTATAAAAACCATTAATACTTAAATATTTCAAATAGACTACAACTAAAACTTCAATAGCTAAACTATTACTTTAATCATAATATTAATTGTAATCCAGTTATAATTAATTAGAAACTTGTATCTTCCTTCGCCATTACTCAATCTAGCCAAAACTTTCATTTTGCAGCAACTAAATTTTAGCTTTAATGTATTCAGTCCTTATAATTTTTTTTATTCTTCTTCTATGGGCGGTAATTTTCTTACCCGATTGCTCCTCTTTTACTGATCTTTTCAACTCTTCCCAACAGGATTTCATTCTTGGTATTGATAATCTCTAGATTTGTCTTCAATACTTGGGAAAAAGAACAATCAAATTCCTGGAATTTCAACACCATCTTCAAATCATTTTCTACTAAACCAAATTTGACGAGGGTTTTAGAATTTGATTACTCTCACTAAGATCTCTTATTTGAACTTGAACAATTTCTGTTATAAATTAGAGGTATAATGATTTTAAATACGATATTAGTCGTTACTCTTATACAAATTTGTCCACTTTTTGCGCAATAAATTTCTACTGAATCAACTTTGACATGACTTTAATAATTAAACACCAAGTATTGATCTCTTAATTACAGTAAACATATTTTTATATCACAGAGACATAATATTTTAAAGATGGCACAGGGTGTTATTTTTTTTCTGATAATTTCTTATCCTTTATTTTGTTCTTTAATGAGGCAATTTTGATGTGGTTTTCAAAATTGTTACAAAACCAGTTAAGAAATACTGTAACTATATCGCTTACAATTTGCACTTACGCACAGAAAAACCATAAAAATAAATAAAAATCAGAAAAAGGAAAAGAGAAAATATACAGAAAGGTAGTATGAGGTACAAGTATCCAAGGAGGTGGAGTAGTAGGTATGAAGAGAACAAAATTATATAAGCTTCAAACACAGAAGGAATATGAAGGAAGTAATAGCAAATTATTATGCCAAAGAAATGTCAGTTAAACTTCAATCAGCTTAACTGGTATCATACTTCTGCAAGTAACATTCTTAAAGAATTTTGGCCGCATTACCTAGACTTAGCATAGGCGAACTGTTTCGAAAAGCAGGCTGCATGGAACATGATTCATGTTTGGTCATATTATAAAAATGATTCATGATTCATGATAGGTCATATTATTAAAATAAATTCAATATTATTTTTTGTTCTAAGCAGATTGTCCATGACTGGTTTTGACTGTTATGCCTTCAAATATATGAATTCACTTGCTAATCGTTAGTAATGCCGTCAAGCCGCAGATCATAATTTGTTTCGGGAGTGTTATCCCCTAATGTATCAAGCATGTTACCATGAATGACCTTGGGAGCCAAACCCTTTTATGCAGGCGCTTGATATCACCACGATTCCAAATTTCGATTTTCGAAAGAAGTTGCTACTACTTACTTTTGAAGTCCTTTTTTAAAAAGTCAGATGTTAGTTCACCTGAGAAGAGACAATGTAGTTATTAATAAGAAGGGTTGAAATTAATGCATGCAAAATTTCACGTCTCTAGTATCACAACTGTATAGTCAGCCTATGAACCTTTCAATTTATGTAGTACATGAATACTTACATTCATTTATGAATATATCTTACATATGTATATAAATATAAAATTAGAATTCTACAGTCATTAATCAGAGTCCTCCTTTTCGGTTCATCAAACGATTTTAAGCACAAACATTATGCAATTTGATTTTCATAGAATTGTTTGAAAATTCTTCATTGATCTCACCATTTAGTCAAATGAACAGAATAATTGGTGTATGATGACAGATAAACAAAAGTCAACGAAGATGGATATATCCGAAATTATTATATTATCTGTATCGACAAGTAAATTATATTTAAACATTAAGACTAAGAAGAATTTGTCTTCTCAGCATCAATACTGGAAAAGAAGAAAGTGAGGAATTACATTCTTGTTTTTCTTTTGAGTGAAATGTGGCTTTTACAAGAAAACGAAACTAATTTTGATTTACGACTAATGTTTTGCCTTGTGAAATAGCATTGGTTTTTCTCAGCTGAGCGAAACTGACTAATATTTCACTGTTGGTTGCAGACTATTGCAGACTCAAGTTTCTTTCATTTTATATAAAGAAAAATGGCATGCTTCGAATTGAACATTCCAGTTACACTTGAAAACGCATCCACTTTTGTGAATGGAGAATTAAAGGGATATTTAAGCTAATTATATGTTAGCTGAACGATTCTCGCCGTTAGACCTTTAAACATTTTGGCAGTTGAGTCACTGTGAGCAACCTCTCGGAATCTATAATGGAACTATATATGTAATTTCCAATTAAAGGATATTTTCTTCAATAGATGCAGATATGTTTTCCAATGTTAAAAATTGTTGAGGTAATATTTTTACTGTTTACGTTAAAATATCTTTCTCGTGAAGTTCTTAGTACTGAATTAGTTGGCGTTAATATATGTTCTATTGAAGATTTACACGTGCGCATGTTTTGAGAAAAGTTCCTATTGTCATGAAAATGCTTTTAGCTATATTAGCCTATACCTAAATGAAGAAGGGCATTGTAGCATAATAATTTACATTTGTAATTCATGCACTTATTTGTAATGTTGGCACTCTTTGGTATAATAAATATTTTCTTTAAAACCATTAATTCGTAATAAGGTTTTATGAAAACAATTTGCAATAACGTTGAAAGAACATTTATAGTAAGCCATGCTGGACAGTCGGATGCTAATATTGTTGACGACATATAATATGGCTGCCGGATAATTCCTAGCATATCAAACTATGATTATGGAAAATGTAGTAGTTAAATGCTGCTTCTATTTAAAGGAGGTGAGTCAGGATATGGTTTTCTTGATGTGAAAAGTATTATTTTACTGTTATTGATAGGGATAGGAATGGTATATCTTCAGTAGGGAAGGGGTGCTTTCGAGATAGCTCATGGAATCACTGCAGGTTTGGCGCTTAGAGTCTAGAATGAATGCGTATCATGCATAGTTACAGAACTTTAGAGGGTATTCTGAGTGAAAAATAAATATGATATTCCCGAATTTGTGGGCATGGCCAGCAAACTAGATGTCATCATATATTCTTTAAACAGAATTCAGCTTATTCCGATTTTATACGCTCTAACTTATGTACTTTCGTTAATAAACATCTATATAAAATTTTTTGTTTTTTTTTCGTCTAAGAGGAAACTTTTCTCTGTTCCAGTGAGTTTATATATTTCTCTATCTCTTTTAAATGTTTATACTGATTCTCTAGTGGGAGAATATCAAACACATTTGTGATTTTGGTAAAAGAAGCATTTTTTAGGGGATTTTTAATGCTATTGCTAATGTTAGAACCAGCGTTATCGATGCTATTATTGCTTCTTATTAGAGTGGTGGTAGTAGTGCTGGTGCTGGCAATGCACGGTTTACTTCTGCTGGTTATTTTTCAGGCTTCTTTGCTTGACATATCAATGTCCTTTGATACTGCTACTCTCGTCGTTGTTCCTGTTGTTCTTACTGTTGCCCTTACTATTGGTATTGCTGCTGCCATTATTAAGATTGTAGAAGGTGGGAGGAGTTAACTGCAGAAGACGATTTTACCTTCAAAATCTCTTCCCATTTTCCTTCCTCTTTGGATCATCGAAGAAAATGATACGATTTTGAAGTTATATTGTCATGTTTCCATGCAAATTATCTCTTTTAAATTTCTGCTCCGTAGGGCGAATAACAAAAACGGTTGATCTGTCTTTTACGGTTCTGGTCAACTAAGAAATAGGATAGAAAAATGCTAGCAACAATAACAGAATTCTAAAATGGAAAACAAAATACAAAACTCACGGAGCTTCTGAAACCGGTCAAGTTTTGGCAATAAACAGCAGTAACAATTATAATGTGCCTAATAACAATTCTTTCTAATTTTTGCACAAGGTCAACATTTAAATGGGGAAGGATATAAGCGATCACATTAACCCGAGTCTTTGACAGATACTTTATTTTATCGACCACGAAAATATGAAAGGCAAAGTTGACTTCAGCGGATTTCGACTGAAAATGTGAATAGCCAGAAAAAAATGTATAAGTGAGGCGCAAACGATTCTGCTAGATCGACTCTGTGCTCTGCTGCTACTGCTGCTGCTGCTGTTACTACTACTACTACTACTACTACTACTACTACTACTACTACTACTACTACTACTACTACTACTGTATGCCCCTCATGCAATATCAGAGAGTAGCTTCCATGGTTTCCGTCTTAACTAATTGGAAGTGTTAACATGTACATGTACATGTTTTAGCTTGGTGTGAAAGATGGGCTACAACAAATATTCTGTTAACTACCACATATTTGCTTGTCAGTTGCTTGACCTTCACCAGTTGAGCATGTTCCTTAGTGTCTGATTATATGAGCATCTCTGATCACGGGGAGGAGTAGCAGGGGTGCATCATAGCCATGTTTGGGGTTTGAATAATTCACCTCTAGAAACATGGGCGTTTAGTTCACCATCGTTAAACAACGCTTCTTCGGGGGCATTTTGCATTGGAAGAGTTACTCGACTTCGAGTAAATTCTAACTGAATCACTCTTGCAAAGCCATGCGCTGTTTTTCTGGATATGAGGTCACAATGTCTCGCACATATGGCTGTGATGCATGTACCTCGTGTATCCTCATCGGAAGGGTAGTCACGATGGGTATATTGGGCTTCGTATATTTGCATCCCATTGTCACTTTGATAGTATGCGTTGCTCTGACTTAATAATAATGATAATAATAATAATAATAATAATAATAATAATGGAGACTATACAGAGGAAAAGTTGATACATTGAAAGTCAAAGATTTTGGAGTGACATCTGGAGCAAAGACAAGGAGCGCAAGGAAGATGCTGAATGGTTGCAAGAACTGAAACAAACAACAGTCTGTCCAAAACAGGCAGAACTAGTCATTTCAGTTAGGGAAGTCAAGAAAATCAGCATAAAATGGGCAACTGAAAGGCCCTGGGACCAGATGGAGTTCAAAGCTACTGGATCAAAAGATTTAGTGAATGTCATGCACGAATAGCTGCACAGCTGAACACCTTGTTAAATGCCGACCGAGTAACACCAGAGTGGTTGACAATGGTTGGGGACAGTGCTGTGCTTGAAAAACATCGAGAAGGTAATAAGGTAGACAGTTACAGGCTGATATCCTGCTTGCCGCTTATGAGGAAATTATGGACTGGAATATTCGCAGAAAAAAATGGAGTCCTCCTACATGAGGAGAAGGGTTGCATGCGTAAGTGCAGGCCTATCAAGTAT
>NC_068983.1:141263486-141270835 GCF_001194135.2 Octopus bimaculoides | reverse complement strand
TATATATATAAGGGCATTACTATAGAAGAATGCCTCACGCTAAAACTACCATAATAAACACATTTATACCGAACGCGAGGAAATGCAACTCTCAAAAACTGGCTTCTCAAAAACAGACTTAACTATATATTGAACGATTTCACGATTATTACAACAATATGTAACTTTCGATCATCATTATAGTATGGTCAAAATATACAAAAATAAACAAAAGTTTTTGAGAGTTATATTTCCTCGCGTTCGGTAAAAATGTGTTTATTATAGTAGTTTTAGCGTGAGGCATTCTTCTATAGTAATGCCCTTATATAAATATAAATAAATATATTCTAGTGGAATAAATGATGGATTTTTTTCCCCTTAAGAGTTTTTTCACGTTAACTACTTGATAAAATTCTTATAAAAGATTTTATCCTATTATTGAATTATATATATACATATGAAATCACATTTATGAAAACAGTTATAAATATTTTAGATTCTGTTATAGCATTGAGGAGAACTTACTAATCTAGAAATTGAATATGACCATTCTTTTTGTTTTTATTAATTTACTAATGTCATTGAAATGACCTTGGATATCACAAATATTATTCCTTTATGCTTTTAAAAGTTGATGCATTTCGTCAATTTCGATACAACTTTATTACAATTTTTTACTTTATTAACTTCAAAAAATGCTTTTGCAGAATGCTTTTACTGTTCCCCATACCACAAGAGGAAACTAATCAGTAGTATGCAATTGGTCTGAGAAAGCATGATCCTGGAGAATCCTTTCGAGAGACACAGTTCTAAGAAGCTATTTAGTTTTTGCATACCTATATATTTCAGATATCTGTTTTCGCATGAATATATATTCAGATCATACTAAATCCTTACAACTGATTAAAATTTTTTGCTTTACATTAGAATATACATGGCTTTTAATGATTACATCAATAAGCGTTGAAAAAAAAAACTCTACTATATTCCATTAAATCTAAATTCAACAGTATTGTCTCATCTCTTTCGAAATTAACAAATATGCAAGAAAATCCCTTCTATCATACACACTGCCAGTAGTCGTATCTACGGGTCATATTGTGTGAAATTATTACTGGTAGATTTATCGTGGTCCACTTTGCCTTTCATCCTTTCGGGATCGATAAAATAAGTACCAGCAAAACATTGGGGTTGATTTAATCGACTAGTATCCCTACCAAAAAGAAAAAAAAAAGATTATTGGTAGATTAGCAGTAGATTAGATTTATTCCATGAAAGAATAAGTACTTAACAGTACTTAGTTATAGTTTTTGCTCTTAGCTCAAATCAAGCCCTGACTTAGCCATTTCTTTCACTCAGCTGCGGGCTCTTAAAAGTATTCGCATCTTGTGCAGAAGGCGAAAACTATTGTTTTATGATTATCCCTGTTACGTCACGAAAAAGTAGATATTTCTACTTATTACCACATTTTATAACTTGCTAATTACCTTTCCCACAAGATCCTGCGAGGTAAATTACCATGTGTTTATAGATGTAGAAATTTTAGACTGCAGATTGAGTTCCACGGTATATGTGTCAGGGTGAGGTGACGTCTGTGTGTGTGGGGGGGGGGAGGAGGAAGGGGGAGAATTGGATCAAGTATTTTGAATCATGGCATTCATAAATATTGGTACTCTTTCAATTCAATCACATGTATTTTCAAATCTGAATAGCAGCTAAATACACATGTTATCGATGTCAGAATCTATAACTTTAATGGTATCGGTATCTTCCAGCATTTTACGCAATGTATTTTGAAACATGATGAACGAAGATGGCATATGTATGCCCACTGACTTAACTAAGTCAATTGTTTTCGCACACAAAAGATCTAGAATGATGAAATAATTTTAGTAAGTTAAAGATTTTCAGGGACGGTTGTGGGTGTTTGCTACATACTGTATTACTGAGAATTTTTAATGTTAGCAGGAAATGATAAACCAAAGCCTCTTGACATTTCAATTAAAATCGCTGACAGTCAAACTAACTCTTGAGGTCTTGAATTAAAAAAGACACGGTGGTTAGCATTGGATTGCTTCCCTTTACTTATACTTATTTCAATAACAAAATTCGGAGTGATTTGTAAAAATGTGTAACTTATTACAGATAAATTAAAATTTTATAAATTCTTTTTTTAGACATTTTCCGTTAAAAAAGAATAATATCTTTATTCTTTGGTAAAAGATTACTTTTTGCTGGCAGTGGGTATTTCGAATACATGGACTACTCTACAGTATAAAATAAACTAAATTTTTACCGGGAACAGGCAAAATCGAGTCTGAGTAGATTTAAAACTCAGAGAAAGAAGCTTATACACTAAAATTTATTCAGTATGGCTATCAGTGGTCTCCACTAATGTTCTGTGTGTCAACACCCAATAACGTTGAATATTCATGTGAATTGATTACAGTAATTATAATTGAAGATTTGAGAGGTCATGAGTTTATAAAGTCAAATAATTTATTTGATTAACGATGAAAAGTTTACAATACCTGCATAATATTGTAATTATGTTTCACTAACTTCAGCAAAATATCTCAATTGTTCATCTGGCTAACAATTATTCACACTTTCTACATTATCAATACTCTAACAATGTTTTGCTTCAATGCTATACCGACTAACAGAATAATCTGTGAGACTTTAGTCAATATTGTATGTATAGAATATATATGTGGCATTGAAACAAAATCATCTATAAAGCACGTTATATATATGCAATTTTCTCTATTCACTATTCTGATTGATAAAGTGACGTAGAACATCACGCCCACTAGGAGCGATATCATTTACATCTCATTCATTACTTTTTCGAGGAAGACATCGCTAATGGTTCGTTGAAATCTACATCATTTTTGTGCAAAGGATTCCTCAGGATACTTTTCACGGCTTAATGTTGGGAGAGAGAGAGATAGATAGAAAGGGATAGAGAGAGAGAGAGAGAGGAGGAGAGAGAGGGAGAGAAAGAGAGAGAGAGAGAGAGAGAGAGAAAGAGAGAGAGAGAGGGAGAGAGAGAGAGAGTTGAGAGGGACAAAAGGACAGAACGAGAGGAGGGGAGATAATGAGAGAAAAAAAAATGAATAGTCTAACGCTATAATAGATTGGTACTTTATCTAACCTGAAAGGATGAGAGACAAAATTGACCTCACCCGTATTTGAAATCAGAGTGTAAAACGCCTGAACTATTATTACGTTGCATCATACCTAATGCTGTATTGATACGATGATTTCAACGTTTCAAATTTGTACTTATATATATCCACACATATCTATACACAATGCATGCATACACTCACATAAAAATACACAAACAAATATGTATGTATGTACGTATGTATGTATGTATGTATATATATATATATGCATATATATATGTTTCCATATACACACACATCCCATAATTACATTACTTCCTTCTAATATGAAGGAACACATTACCTCGCTGAGAAAATTCATATAGAACAAGCAAAACAGTGTTAACTATACTATCGCGCAGTCTGCTATGGATAACGCACCTCCATATAATGATAGCAGTTCACAGTGCAATTTATACGTGTAGAGGCGTTGGAACTATTCAAATATAATCCACACTTAAGCGTAAGGAATTTTTAATTCGCTGCTTAAAGGATTAGTACCTCATGTACAAATAGATAAATTCAATATCTTAGTTACGTTTCCAATGATTACACTTGTTATGAAGCTATCCACGATTTAATATTATAAGAAACCCTTTCACAACTAAGCTGGACTTAGATCACATTTTAATGATTCGTCTTCTTTACTTGTGATCTACACACTGATTAATTTTATAAACACACCTTTTCTAACTATTTCGAAATTCATGCTTTACAATTGACAGTCTATAATTAAGGCACCTAAAGTTTATTCTTTTTATAATTTATTTTATTTAATGAAGTATTATTTAAATGTTGCAGTTTTATTTGAATATATTTTATTAATGAAATTTTTATTTAACGGTTAAGTTGAAGTTCTCAAATAATCTAGAAAGGCAACATGATTACATTCTGTCTTTGAATGAACATTGATTCACACTCAATTACCCTTACAAACTTAGATGATTCTCTTTTTTAAGGAACGAATTAATGTAAACATTAAGCAGACTGCATTCTTCGATTTCGCAGAAACCTAACTTTGTTAGTATCTAATAACAACATTACCTCCCAAAATTATTAACCCGCCATAGAATAATAAATAATCTTATATGACTACCTTCAGCCTCCCTCTTTCACTAATTCTGATAGTGCATATTCACTAATTCTGATAGTGCATATTTTCCCCAAAATTCAACAAATACTTTAAAGGCTCTGAGCATTTCAAAAATGGTTGATTCATCGAACAATTATTGGATTGATTATGCACGCAAACCACAATGTACAATGAATCAGCTGATTTCCTTAACCCCCAAAGAGGTAGCAAATACCAATTAATGGTGTGTGAATGCTGGATCTTAAGAGGGAACATGATTTTATTTGGAAATGATATACGTAGACTAGGTACAATATATATATAAATATATATATATATATATATATATATATATAGGCACATGTCAGAAAGATATTGTGGCATCAATGGGCAGATACCTGATTGATGGTGAGCCAATGTTCTTTAGTAATATGAATTGGCATGTGTATGTATATATATATATATATATATATATATATATATATATACATACATACACCTATATATATTATTTATTTAAAGGTCACAATACATGTATTAAAGCGCTACTAATAGTTTCTTATGTTGAGAAAACTCAAACATATTCTTTAGGCGCAAACCACATATAACGAACTAAAGAAATTGAATAATAGAAGAAACGCGAGAAAACTAAGAAGGCAGCATATAGAAAACGCAGACGGTAAACAACGGGAAATGAAAAACGGGAAACGGAAAACAAAAAAAAAACAGTAACTAAAATGTAAAAAATAAAAAGTAAAAAGGTAAAGGCACTATCCTCCTTAGACCTTAAATAATAAGGTTGGAAAAATATCAAGTCAGTCAGGAACAGGTGGAATTTTCCAGTTCTTTAAAATATATTTATATAGGCGCAGGAGTGGCTGTGTGGTAAGTAGCTTGCTTACCAACCACATGGTTCCGGGTTCAGTCCCACTGCGTGCCACCTTGGGCAAGTGTCTTCTACTATAGTCTCGGGCCGACCAAAGCCTTGTGAGTGGATCTGGTAGACAGAAACTGAAAGAAGCCCATCGTATATATGTATATGTAAATATATGTGTGTGTTTCTGTGTCTGTGTTTGTCCCCCCAACATCGCTTGACAACCGATGCTGGTGTGTTTACGTCCCCGTAACCTAGCGGTTCGGCAAAAGAGACCGATAGAATAAGTACTAGGCTTACAAAGAATAAGTCCTGGTGTCGATTTTCTCGACTTAAGGCGGTGCTCCAGCATGGCCGCAGTCAAATGACTGAAACGAGTAAAAGAGTAAAAGAGTAAAAGAGTAAAAGAGATATGCAGGTAGCCACAACGCATGCGCAAAACACAAAAGCCCTTAGAGATAAGGGAAGTCGTGAAAGGCATATAAGGAACCCGGCTGATAAGGAGACTGGCCACAGCTAGGACTGCTAGTTCTCTTTCTTTGTCCTACACGTGGTGTCACACACTGTTTTTGCAAGCTGTACATACCAGAATGCCGTAGCATTTTACAATAAATCATCGTCGCTAAATATTTGTATTACCTGATTTATTTGCTTGCTCTCCGCGAAAAGACATTCATAAACAATACATGTACACCTGTCTTGATTCTCTAATATTCCACCATCATCCATGTCAAACTACTACACACGCAACCACTGAAAATTTCTGATCTGGAGTTCAACAGAGAGTTAAGGATTTTAGATCTGAACAGGATCTGCGCTATTTCAGTCAAACAAAGTCTACATTTATTCGATCCATTCACATAAGGTATGGATTTCTAAATTATTTTCTATTTTATCACATGCGGTGTTTCCTTATCTTTCAAAGTCTATACGTAGCTAGCCAGCTTAGTAGCTTTACTTTTGTCCCAATGTTGGAACGAGGCTATGTGATTGGCATAGAACTTTTTAAATTCACCTTCACATAATTCAGTACAGGTCTTCTTATCAGTTGTATTATTATTTAGGGTTGCAGTAACTTCTGCCTAATATTTGATAGATTTAGTCATACATCGTTGGTCAAGCGGATAGGATCCAGGGTCGCGACAGCTGCAAGTGGATTCAGGTTCTTGGTATTGACCACGTGTAATGATACTCTTCATACTGGGGCAGCAGCTATATGATAATTTCACAGAACGCCTATTTAATAGTTTCCTGTATCTATGAGTTGACGAACGGATGATACGCTCGCACCCATCATTTTTATGATCACTACATATGTGTAGGTATGTAAATACCTAGACCCGACGCCATTTCTGTTGCCTACATACTGGTATATCTTCTCTATGTACGCATTCATTTAGTCGTATATGAGTATACGTGTATCAATTTTATGTAATAATGACGTCCCTTTAATAGCAATAGCTTGTCGATGGTCATAAGAGAAACGGGGGCTGATGCAGTTTCGCACCTCTCCTTGAAAAATGCAATTAGAAAAAAAAAAAATTTCGGATTCCTACGTTTTAGATGTCGGAGATTACGAATATGCAAAAAAAATTAACCCCCGCCCATTTAAAATTTTGAACTTTTTCGAAATTTTTCCCCCTTATGTCTTAGATGACGGAAATTCCGAATATGCAAGAAACCACGTTCTCAAAATTTTAAATTCAATAAGCATAGAGATAGGTGTATAAAGAGATAGATAGATATGAATGTCTTTCTGGGGCAAAAAACAATAGTAACACCGTCTTCTATAGGACCGCCACATTTAGTTGGCAAATATATTTGATGAATAAACGGACAGGGATAAATAGATAGACAGGTAAATAAATAAATGGATGAAAAATTTCAAAATTTTAAATTGTGGGAGGGGTGAAATTTGAGCCCCTATTAAACTTTATAACATTAATTATTAAACATTAATGTTTGTTTCTCATAGAATGGTGTATATTTAATTTACATTGAATTCTTATTTACACAAGTAAAACGAAAATTCTTTTCACTTTAATGTTTTTGTTTAGATTTAATTTCGATTGGCATATGTTTGTCAATTCGCTACGGTCTCTTTAAAATAAACAAAATAAAAACTTTTTGAATTAGGGTGGTGGGTGGAATTTAAAAAATCCATATTCGTAATTCTCCTCTGTAAGCTCATCATAAAACAATTGCTTGGGTGTGCGTTCATCCGCCATTCGAACAATATGGCCACACCGTC
>NC_068983.1:141259900-141262607 GCF_001194135.2 Octopus bimaculoides | reverse complement strand
ACACACACACACACACACACACACACACACACACACACACACACACACACACACACACATATATATATATGCATGCAGTTGCTCGAGAAGGGAAAAAGAGAGTTGCAGGTTTCAGATATTAACACTTTGTATATTGTTCGAATGAATCAAATGATAAAATAGGAAGATATATTAATGTTCAGACGCCTTAGTCTTAAACACTGAAAGAAGTGTTTTGGTGGTAGTTTTAATATAGACGAGAAACATAGGTTTGGTTTGTCAGTTACTTTGCTTTATGGTTTGTAATAGCTTGAGCAAATATATTATTCGTCATGTGTGATCTTGATATTTTTTTTATAGAATTTCGATGTGTCGAGTTTCCGATTGTTTTCTTCTCATTAATTTCACCTTCATATACAAATTTAAAGATTATGAAAATTCAATAAATAATGTTTTTTATTTATTCAACTATCTGATATAAATTTTAAAATTTTAAATTGTAAGAGATCATTTAAAGAGGTGGGCTCTAAGAATGTTCCAGCTTGTATTTGAAAATCACAATATAGTATATAGCATAAACACAAAAAACAATGAATATGTAGATAACAGGAAAGGGTAAGACAGCAAAAAAGAAATGCAGTTGACAAATGAATGAAATGAGCCCGTGCAACGTAACGAAGAAAGCCAGTACAATAAGAATGCCATTCACACATTAAACTCACAGACCTAAGTCTATCACCATGTGTACGCTGAGATAGAGCTTTGTTATAATATTTTTTTACTTTTCTTAATCTTTAACCATTTCAAATGCAAAGGTTTGGCCATGTCAGTTATTTAGCGATGTTACTAATTCGGATGTTTGTAAGCCAAAAAGTGATGAGGATCTTGACGTTTTCGAGCAAATTTATTTCTCGCATTCTCTTCGCCTCAAAGGTATATAATTTTATACAAATTTACAAGCCTCACGCAAAAATCTTACCCAAAGCAGATCGCTACTATTTTCTTTTATATATACATGCAATTTTCACTGGTTCTACAACGAAAATGAAAATTCTTATACACTATTGAACTCAATCTAACTAAATAGAAACGTCAAGTGAATGCGATGATCACTATTTCAAGTATTATCTTCGATTTTCTATATTTTGCGACAACAAAATTACTAAACAAGCAATAATCAGCAGAAAATTAAGCTAATAAATAGAGGAAATTAATCCTAGTAAAATCATAGTTACCTCAATACCAGTGAAAATTATTTTACTAGATCCAATAGGGAAATTATCCATTCTAGATCTAATGGGGGAGACTCGTTGTCGTGATATAACCTTTTAAAAGTTATTTGTAAAATTTCCGTCAAATATAACTTTACGTTTTTTTTAAGAGTAGAATCATTAGGTAATGAATTTCCAAAAGAGTTATAAGCTAGACGGTCCTAGCTAGAACGTCTCTAATGAAGGTTTTGTTGTATCAAGCTTGATTAAGAACTAATAAATTGTATCATAAAAATAACAATTTGTACATGATAGAAAAAATGATAGCTGAAATAATCTTCTACTCACCACATCTGTATATCTCAAGTAATATTCATATGAAATCCGCAGAGTTGAAATGATTGAGATAAATGTGTGATATGTACAGGAATAAGTTTGATAGATATTCACCTCTGTCACTCGTTTATCTATTCATATATTACATGTCATTCATAGCAGCAACATTTAAAATAGAGAAAAAATATATGGAAACCCAGTTAGGTAAGAATTAGTTCACAGGTGATAGCTGTACCAACATGATATTGTAGTTACGTTTTCCAACAGGATAATTCATTCAAATCATTGAGATTTTGCTTCTTAACAATAAATCTAATATTTACTGTAGAACAGAATACTACCATGTAATGAGATCTTTTTTTAATCAATTGTCAAAGACTGTTTTCAGAAATCGCAATAAACTACTTCATATCTCAATTTCTGATTTAGTTTAACGTTTCCCTATCGTTAATAAATATTTTTGCCTTATTCATATGACATCATTTTCTTTACCCTTTTGTTTTCCTCATTTTTGAATTGTCTGCATTTTCTTTTTGTTCTTCAGATGGAATTAAATATTTATTCAGCTATTAATATAACGATGAAAAACCAAAGATATCGAAATACAAGGATACAAACTTTAGAAAAACAAACGAAATTTGAGCAGATAGGAAGGAATTCATTTTATATTTTAGATGGTAGATTGGTGCAGATAATGGGACATATGAATCTTCAGTTGCACTCCTAATTTCTTGTTTTCTTTAAAAACACTAGATTTTGAGAGTCTGTATATTCGGACTGGTGTGCCTGGATATGACTACCTCTGATATATCTAAATATGGCATTACCAACTTGATTTCTTGCGCAAGAAAGTTGCATCCTGTCCATGGCATTGAAACCACTGCAAAAGGGAAAGTCTGAAAGTGAGTATTTGGTGCTCTTGTAACCTATGGAGTGGTCAACAACATTTGAAATAGGCTCTCAGAAAACTTTCTCCCTCTTTTATCTGTATATCAATAGCTGGCGAATAATGTATTCTAAAAACCGCAGTGTGTGTTACATACATACGTACATACATACACATATATATGTACGTGTGTCGTGGTGTATGTGGTATGCGTGTATGTATGTGTGTATGTAAATACACAACTGTTAAGTGTTTGCTGCATACATATGGATTATATATATATATATATATATAT
>NC_068983.1:141257096-141258916 GCF_001194135.2 Octopus bimaculoides | reverse complement strand
ATATATATATTTATATATATATATATATGATATATATACATACACGTACATATGTATACGTACATATATATATCCATATATTAGATATATACATGCATAGACACACACACACACACATATATACAAGTGACCAATACCTTTGGAGATATGTTGTGATTGAGAAGATCCGGCAAGTAAAGTGAGATCACAGCCGTAGCCTATACCAGTGTCGCATAACCAGCCCATTTTAAAAGCACCATTCGAACGTGGTTGATGCTACTGTGCCGACTGGCTCCTGTGCCGGTAACATGTAAAAGCAACATCCGATCCAGTGATGTCGGGATGTTCTATTGTGAACTTTATGTTCATGTCCATGTTATTGAACGTCGTGAGTATTCTCTCAGCCCCTTCACGGGAGGATGTGAGTATGAGAATGTCATCTACGTACCTGGTAAAGAAGGCGCATGAGCGGCAGATGTTGAGTGCTCGACGTTCCAGATGGTTCATATAAGTGATGGATAGTAGGCTCAAGAAACTGGATCCCATGGGGAGACCTGTTTTTCGTTTGTATATGTGGTCCTGGAAAGAGAAGTAGGTGTTGTCCACGATGATGGACAAAAGTTGATGTATATCAGCTACGGGAAGTCCGAAACATTGGATGTCGGACACTATTATGCAGTCAATCAATAGGTTGACTGCCGAGTGTGCTGGCACCGTTGTGTACATTGAGACAACGTCAAGACTAAAGGCATATCTGCTTCGCCTGGGTTGGTCTAGGGGCAATTGGTGCAGTCTTTTGATGACTTCGTCGGAGTTATTGACGTGTCCAGGAAAGGTGGAGCGTATGGATTTCAGGATGTGAGAAAGTAACCAGGATATTTTATATAGAGGTCCTTCCACGTTGGAGACGATGGGTCTAATCTGGATCGTGTTGCTATTCTTGTGTGTTTTAATGAGGTGATAAAATCTAGGTAATCTACTGTTCTTTGTGATGAAGTTGTTCTTGAATTTATTATGTATTTGTCTCCGTCTACAGATGTCCGTCCATGCGGTGTTAATTCGGTCCTCAATCCTGGTCGCAGTTATATCTGTCACTTCAGAATATAGCCTGTCATTGTTTAAATGTTCTTGTGCCAGTCTATCATATATTTCACAAGAAATCACGCAGATTTCCTTTCCTTTATCTGATGGTAAGTATACAAGGTTTTTGTTTTTTAGTTAGTGTTTTATGTTGCGCCTTGGTTAAGTTTGGAGTTATTTTCGATTCCTTCCTTACGATGTTGGAGATAGAAAGTTTCAATCTGGATAGTTTGTGGTTGAGTTCTTGGCTGGTTGGGGGTGGGTGGAGTAAGTGGTCTAGTTGGTACAAGGGAAATTTGCCGATTGTGTTGTTCTTCTTTGTCACCGATAGCCATTTGAGTTGGTAGGCTGTTCGACAAAAGTTGACTTCCAGGTCGAATAAGATTTTTTCCTTCGGCTGTTGGCTCAAGATAAAATATAAATATGTGTGTGTTTGTGTGTGTGTGTGAGAGTGCGTGTGTGTGTGTGCGTGTGTACGTGTGTATGTGCATGCATGTATATATCTAATATATTGATATATATGTATATATGTGTGTGTGTGTATGTAAATATATATTATATGTATGCATCTATGTGTGTTTGTGTGTGTATATGTATATATATATTATATATATGCAAGTATATATATAATATATGGATATATATGTATTTATGTATCTCTCTCTCTCTCTCTATATATATATATATAAATTATATGGAGATATATAATATATGGATATATATATATATATATATATATTATAGGCGTCTCTGCATTTCTA
>NC_068983.1:141256902-141257086 GCF_001194135.2 Octopus bimaculoides | reverse complement strand
AACCCTGCTGTACTCTTCCATCACCATCACAACTTTCTCTCACTCTTTTTTCCTGTTTGTGTTGTACCTGTATTTCAATGAGTCAGCCTTGTCACACTGTGCCACGCTGAATATCCCCGAGAACTATGTTAAGGGTACACGCGTCTGTGGAGTGCTCAGCCACTTGCACGTTAATTTCACGAGC
>NC_068983.1:141256233-141256892 GCF_001194135.2 Octopus bimaculoides | reverse complement strand
GTGGAGTGCTCAGCCACTTGCACGTTAATTTCACGAGCAGGCTGTTCCGTTGATCGGATCAACAGGAACCCTCGACGTCGTAAGCGACGGAGTGCCAACAAAAGCCAAAATATACATATATATATATACACATATATGTTTCATCTCCCTTTTTCCATATGTATGTGTGTGTGTATGCATATATAACAGGTCAGTTGGGGTAATATACAGGTACTTACCTCGGGAAGTATTTCTATGGGCAACGGCTATCTGCAATATGGAGGCGGAAGATTCCCTTACAAAACTACTTTTGTAATGAACAGAAACATATTACTTATTCGCCGTAGAGTATAAACAATAAACATTGAAGATAGGACGTTTCGATATTATTTTTATTTCAAAGCTTACTATTGTGACAACAGTTTCATTTTGACTAATATTATGTTCGCAATTAATGATCAAGAAATTTATACCATGGAGACACGGCGTCCATAAAAAGTTTTATTCACAACACTCTCCTAAATAATATGCGGAAAATGTTTTGCTATTTCACCTGTATATTGAGCATTCATCAACATTTATAGTGGTCGATACTAAGAATCAGTTTTGACAGGAAAATGACAGGAAGGGAGAGAGAGAGAGAGAGAGAGAGAGAGAGAGAGAGAGAGAGAGAGAGAGAG
>NC_068983.1:141252352-141255839 GCF_001194135.2 Octopus bimaculoides | reverse complement strand
ATATATATATATATATATATATATATATATATATATATATATACATATTCAAACGTACCTAAAACACATTCACATACACACGCCGCCCCACACATGCACTTATATACATACATAATGTATATATATATGTATATATAATATTTATATATTATATTAATATATATATATATGACAATATAATGTTTTGGTATATTTATTTTTTTATATATTATTTAAAAAATTTTTTTGGTAAAAAACATTTTCATTCTCCCTCTTTTTGAAAATTTGCCATCCAATGAAAGCCGGTTAGAAATCCTTTTTAATCCTCCTTATACACATCTATATTAAGATATGCTTTCAGTTTAGCATTCTGCCTTATTATCTTTTATTTTCCTATTATTTCTCCACGTGCGGTTAACACAACCCCACAATTTACTGACTTATATATATATATATATCTACATATATTATGGATTATGGCCACTTTAATGTGGTTGTCATCTAAGAGACGACGATATTACCATTTAACCCCAATAAGATATCTCCTTGAGTTGGTCTACTCAGTGCATTTCTTACACCCGATATTTATTGCAATTGGGAGATAATTCCTGCCGCCCTAGCTTTAAGATCATCAGACATGGCAGCAGTTACCTCGCTTGCAATATATAGAAAACACAGTCATACATACATACATACATACATACTTACATACATACATGGTTGTTTATTCCTTATACAGAGTTTGAACACCTCCTGTAGCTACACCTTAGCACCATCATTGCGTCTGATGTGACTTTTTAAACCAGACAACGTTCTGAAAAGACACCCACATATATTGCGCCTCTGATTTGGACCACCAATACCTGCAGATAAGTTCTGCTCTTTGTGGATCTTAACATGTCTTTTAAGTCCTCTGTTGGATTTGCAAATCTTCTGGCATACACTGCATTCAAATGTGTGCACACACATATAGTCAGAATAGTCGGTGGATGTTCGTTTTCCATGCGTTCGCAAATGAGATTTGAAGCCAGCCAAAGACAGGCATGGTCTGTCACAGACTGTGCACACAAAAAGGTCATTGCCATTCACCTTCTCGATCGTTACATTCTTCCTTAGATCTCGTTTGAATCTTACTTGCGTTATCTTGGCCTCTTCAAATGCTTTTACCCTACTCCACACCATTGTTCGCCATCCAACTCGATCTGAAGCAAGGGTTTCTATATCTTCTGGAGCGATTCCAAGTGACATCGTGGTAGTCCTTATGCCGTCCTTAAACCTTTTCTTTATGCTAGGCCACTGGTTTTAAATTGGTGCTAATTAAATTAATATCCAATTTATCACCCTTATTATTTAAATTACATATATCTATCTATCTATCTATCTATCTATCTATCTATCTATCTATCTATCTATCTATCTATCTATCTATATATATATATATATATATATATATATATATATATATATATATATACATGTATGTATACATAAATACACACATATATACATACATACACACATACGCATTAATGTATATACTTTATAAGGATGCAGTATCTAAACAGTGATTATAAGAGTAAATGATTAATTGTAGACGTGTTTATATTCACAACGCAAGATAAATCAACATAGAATTATATAAAACTATTGTAAATTAGGAAATGAAAACATCGCTAACTCTAATCTTCAATGTTTACCACACACATACACACACATGTGCGTGCGCATATATATATATGAGTGTGAGTTTCTATATATATATGTGTGTGTGTGTCTATATGTGTGTGTATATGTATAAGTATATGTATATACAAACACATTAATACACACACAAGCACACACAAATATATATACACACATATGAATATATATATAAATACACACACACATATATATCTATTACGCTCATGCAGACACATATCACAGCATGTGTATGTGTATGCACGCGTGGGTGTGTATATACATGTGTGTGAATGTGTGTGCGTTTGGAAGGCCAGTTAATTGGCCGAAATGTTAGAGCGTTAGGTAAAATGCTTTGTGCTATTTGTTCCGGTTCATTTCACTCTGTATTCAACTGGCGTGGAGGTTAAGTTTACCTTTCATTCTTTCGGAGCCGTAAATATGTACCAAAACATAGAAGCGTATTGACAAAATTGCTACAACGCCGGAGGGATGCCTCTAAGCATCTACTCGGTTAAGTAACCGCTGAGACGGAACTGATGCCAAGTCCAATCACCTTTTCATTTGACTATGTTGTTCAAATATATGCCACTCACCACTCTGAATTATTTTGCTTTATTTAAATTATACAAATTACCTAAGACAAATTCATACTACTCCTTTGAATATGTCTATGTCCCTTGTTTACTAGAGATTAGACTGTACAATTGTCATACTGATGACCTCTACTGAACGAGAAATACGTGTGCTCGAGTGTCCTCCTATCTCCAGCAAATAAGCTCCTCGTCCTCCTTATTGGCATGTCAGTTTCGGAGAAATTCTTTACTTTTGAGATTATCACCTGAACTGAAGTGCTATTTGGTAATTATGATATATTGTCTAAAGGTGGAGGTAATTTTGATGAATTAAAAAAATATGTTGCTTGATATTTAAGATATCTGTAATGTTAAATATATCATTTACCTTTTACTTGTTTCAGTCATTAGACTGCGACCATGCTGTGGCACCGCGTTGGAGAACTTTAGCCGAATGAATCAACCCCAGTACTGAGTTTTTAAATTTGGTACTTATTCTATTGCTTAATTGCAGAGGGTAAACACACCAACACCGGTTGTCAAGAGGTGGGCTGGGCAACTCACACACATATATACACACATAGATACACGATCGGCTTCTTTTAGTTTCCGTCTACCAAATCCATTCACAAGGCTACATTCGGCCTGAAGCTATAGTAGAAAACATGTGCTCAGAATGCCAAGCAGTGGGAACGAACCCGGGAACTATGTGTTTGGGAAGCACAACTCATTATCACATACAGGCTCCACTCTACTGATATCATATTGACATCATTTAGAGTTAAGTTGGTGCAAAATATCTCGTACCAATATGGTTCGGAGGGCCAGGAATGTGAAAGTACCATGATTTCAAGGGCAAGGAAAAGATCACTGAAATGCTCAAAGCTTTTCCCTGCATATTCGGTTTTATATCAGAGTGACTTTTTCCGAAAGATGTGTTTTACCAAAAGCTGAAGGGTGGCTGATGCGCAGTGGTCGTCCAGCTCACCGAACACCAACCAGGAATTTCTTAGTCATAAAACTCTGAATATTCAATATAGAGTAAAGTAGAAATGTTATATGGTGATAAAAAACTGAATGTACTCTATGATTGGCTTTGCGTTGAGATAAATGCAAAAGTATGTAATATGAAAATATGAAAAGTATCTCAAGAAGTAATATCTGATAAAAGTGGTCACTGAAGACCATGTTCACTGGCAACACATGGTGCATGGTGCTGCAGAAAACTTGTGTGTGTATATATATATATATAT
>NC_068983.1:141249077-141249543 GCF_001194135.2 Octopus bimaculoides | reverse complement strand
GAGAGAGAGAGAGAGAGAGAGAGAGAGAGAGAGAGAGCGAGAGAGAGGGAGACAGAGAGTGGAAGATAGAGAGAAACTGACAGACAGACTGACACAGAAGAAAAGAGAGATATAGAATGAAAGAAGGGAGTGAGAGAGTGAGATCATAACTTGCAGAAAATGCATACACATAGAAATATAAAAACTTAAACGCAATAACCCAGAAAAACACTCGGGAAAATACAGGAATATATAACAATAAAAGCAAATAAATACACACTCACGCTCACACACACACACACGCACACACACACGGAGGAGAAGAGGGGGCGGGAGAGAAAAAGAGAGAGGGGAGTAGTACTACGAGAGTGAAAAGAAGGAAAGTGGAGAGAGAAACACGATAGTGGTTGTTTGGTGAATATATATATATATATGTGTATGTATGTATGTATGTATGTATGTATGTATATATATATATATATATATA
>NC_068983.1:141241892-141248105 GCF_001194135.2 Octopus bimaculoides | reverse complement strand
AGTAAATGCACGTTTGCGTGTCATTTACTCATATGTTATGATAAGGTGCAAAATTTCGCCTTCGTGAGCAGAAATGCAATATATTTTAGAAAGTTTATCTCAACTTGTATCCATTAGCTATATTAATTTTTAAAAAAAATCTTTTATCTTTATATTTAACTTACCTTCCCATTCCAGATCTATTTATTCCATATTCCTACGTTTTGGCATTAGTGCTTGTACGATGTTTCCTTTTGATTTCAGTTGTCGGTTCCTGTACTATCTTTGCTTAGTAGGCTTCGATATACTGGTTGTTGAATTTGGTCACGTTTATTCCCATGATTTTAGTTTATGGTCATTTTTTCATAAACGGTCTAAGTCTTTGATGCCGTCATATTACTGTTATTTTGCTGATTAATCTTGATTTATTTTTGCTTTCTATCTCATAGCTTGCAAGTCTTACTCTGTTATGACTGTGGTGTAAATTTTCGCTTTCGGGTTTTGTTCTAGTTGTTAGATATAGGTCGACAGTACTAGGCTATGAATCATAACTATTATGGTCCTCGTGTTCTTTCTGGGATAGAAAGTCTCCGAATATTGTTAATTTTCCATCATGATCATCATCTTTCACCTCTTTGTACTCCTCCTCACCGCCATATTTATATATATATATATATATATATATATATATATATACATATATAAGTTGCTGAGGAGTACGCATCATTATCACCATTACCATCGACGTCTTATGACTATTCATGACTTTTACCATTATTATATATTCTTCCGCCTTACCTTGTTCCCTCGTCACATCTTTCCTGGCTATTCTTTGTGTGGTAGTGAACATTATTGTCAGTATCATTTTAAAAAATTGTTTCTTCAGGTTCATCGATAAGTTTGCAATAAACTTTACCGGAAAAATCAAAGAAATCTTTAAAGTGCGATACTATTGAATAAATAGAATACAGGCAGAAAGAATATTAAAATTAATGTTTCTCAAACCACCGCTCTCTCCTCTTATCATCTTATATACCTATGCTGCAAAGCATTTTTTTAATACTCTACTAAAAGCCTTGCGGTTTTTAGTTGAATCATTTTACGTTCTGAATGAAAACAGGTATTGGCGTTGGATTCAGTTAATCGTATTGATCTACTGACTACAAGTATTCAAATGAAGTCAATTCAATCCGCTACATACCTTAAGCAACAACTTCATGTTGCTGTTTCCGGCCATCAAGGATATCCTCTCTTGTTGCTTGTGTAAGTATTGGCTTGCAAAGTATTGAGTGTTATCCAGTCTGAAGTGAGAGACGTGTGAGGATAATGTCATCAAAATGGTGTAGGACGCCACGGAAGTAGAGTTGGTCGGCATCATTCTAAAGGAATGTGAGGCGATGGCAGGAGCAAAGGCAAATCTCGTGAAGTCGGTGGACTTATATAACGTGACACTTGCTGAGATAGGTATGTGAAGTCGAACAATGTGGGACGCTGGCCAGGTGTACTAGTTAAACTGCTCAGAGTCTGGTTCGATCCGTAACTTCACGAGGACTGGAACTGAGACTAGATTACAAGCATGGTAGTCAGTCTCACTCATAACTGGGGTACAAGGAAGCTATCCCTTTAAGGTGAAGATAAAGTAGCTAATACATTCATTGTCTCTGCTCCAAAGCCCTCTGGTAAGTGAGTTCAGCATGTGCAGACATCTTCTGAAGCTGATCTCGATTTGTATTTCACGTTTTAACGAAGGTCATATTTTTCTTGGAGCTGCATTCTATGGTAAACAACAGACAAAGATTCAGTGATGGTATCTGGTGTGTCCTCAGCCAATCTCTAATAGGCAGAAAATTAAGTCTGTGGAAATTATACTGTAGCAATATATATATATATATATTGGAAAATGTGTGAGGCCCTTGGTACAGTTAGGTATATATGAAAAAAGAAAATGAATGACTTCACTAGCAGTTCTAATCAGTTTAATTTATTGTTTTTTTTTAATAATATAAATTTTACTTCATAAATCTAGTAAGTTCTTTGTTAACTTGGGCCTGGAGATTGTTTTAAAAAGTTCCTTGTTAACTTTTTGGGAAAACTTTCTTGCTTTCGTTGTCCAGCAGATCTGAGGATTTGGGCTTTGTGGTCCTATATGAGATTTGGCTGTGTTTGGGGTGGGTTAGGATTTGTTAATCAGTGTGAGAGTGAAAGTAGTGAATGGTCAACACAAGATACTTGATTGGGAGTGGAGTTGGGAGGTGGTGGGATGTTAAGGGAGTGTTTTGTGAAGCCGTTCGAATAGTTGGTCTGTCAGAAATCTAATGACTATATGTTTTCCCAAATTCTTTCTTTTAGTAATTTTCTGTTTCAGGTGTGTGTTTGGTGGTGGTAGTGTTAATGAGGTGCAAGATACATGTCTTTTGATAAAAATGCTTGTTGATAGAAGTGTTTCTTTTATATATATATTGGTTTGGGAGGGGAGGTGGGGAGGTCATGTTAGCTCATATACTTTTTCAGCTTGCACAATCTCTCCCATCTCCCCTCCCCTCCCAAACAATATATATAAAGACACTTCTATCAACAAACATTTTCATCAAAAGACATTATCTTACACCTCATTAACACCACCACCCCAGATACACCTAAAACAGAAAATTACTAAAAGAAAGAATTTGGAAAAACATCTGGTCCAATGCATGTAGTTTTATTGAAGTTGGTTTATGTATATTTTACGTCTGCTGTTTTGCTTGTGGGGATAGGTGTTGACAGATGCTATGGAATTGCATAAAGGAGAATAGATAAATCAGAGCTAGATAAATTTCACTTTTATAAATCCTTGAGCGGATATGATTAAGAAAAATAATGTTTTTATTGATGTATTTCATGTGGGGCTAAATTGTTGTTCAGTTAGAGGCACATTTTTATTTGAGTTTTTGCCTGTCCGTGTGATGTTGCAACTGTTATAATTTCTGTTCACTTTTGTGAAGTACCTAGCCTAAAAGTGGTTTTCGTTATAAATAGAGAAGAATAACTTGTTGATGGTCTGATTTTTGTTATTTTTTGTTGTCACTGGCAATAAATGTCTTGATGATATTGCTGTTATTACTCCTAATTTTCTTCATACACTCATTGCTATGGTTCAAAATGTTGAAATATCTAAATACCAGTAGAACTGTACACGTGCTTTCAGTCTCAACATACATGGTCACTGCTAAATCCCTTCGAAATCCTTTTGAGGGGATATTTTTTCGAGACAAGTAGAAGGTTGTTGTTATTATGGCGAGAAGGAAAATAGAAATATAAAACTCATTCCATCCTCAAAGACGGAAGCCTGGATAAAACTGCAGAATGCCCATAACTCGGCATCCTCGTGCAACACCTAATATTTACACCTAATACAGAACGACACCATCAGCAAAAGAAACAACAGTGTTGGTCGCCTTCCACGCCATGCCGCCCTTAACAAAATCATAAAACATGGCTTTGACGCCGCAGGTTTACCTTCCCAGCATGGGCGGAACGGTAACAGGCATATCGGTATGACATTTTCCCATACCCTGCTCGCCGGTATCAGGGCAAAGATGGCTGTCCGCAAGTGCGAGTCCTGTGAGTCAGAGTGGCGGCTGTTCCAGCGGATCTCCGTCGCCATCCTCCGGGACAACGCCTTTTTATTTTGTCTGCTGAGAGCATGAGGGGGTCTAACTTACAAGAAATTGTACGTTCCATTCCTTGATGTAAAATTACTCCATATATATGACGCCAACAGGAAAATATATTATGAGGAAAATGTCTACATGAAATACATCAATGAAAACATTATATTTCTTAATTATATCCGCTCACGAATTTATATAAGTGAAATTTATCTAGCCCTGATTTATCTATGCTCCCCTATGCAATTCCATAGCGTCTATCAAGCTTGGCATCCTGTCTCTTCAAATACATCTTCAAATTTTTGTCGGAGCTACTCGCATTAGTCGTACAAGCATGATGTCACTTACCATCCTCTAATGTGCTGCAATACTCTTGTTTCTAACACATTTTAATAACCTGGAATTTAATTTTTTTTTTCATGATGTAAATACTTTTCCACTATAGTGTTCATCATTTGTCTGCAGTGATTTTAGTTACTTTTGACTTATTTGCTGTAGCGTGTCTGTCTTGCATTTCCAGTCATACACCTTTCATTTCCCTCTTATCGTTCTGATCTCTCCTTCGCCTAACTCTACTTCTCTAACGCTCAGACGAGTGAAGAGAAACACTTTACTTTCAGGTATTTCTTTTCAATATTGTTCTCATAGTTAACGTGTTTTCATTGACATTTTAATATATAACATTTTAAGTTGACAATTGCACCTCTGTATACATCTGCTTCGCTCTTAATATCCCTTCTTGTATTGTCATTTGATATTAATAATGTTTCATCTCTTAGTTATCTAACAAACACGACATCCTCCGTGAGAATTCTTTGAAAGATTTAATCAAGTAATTCGAGATTTGATTTGCTGTATTGAATCACACGCATCACATATCCTGCCATTGTATTTACTCTGAAGTTTATGACATTCATTAGATATTCCATTCATTATATCTTGTGGCAATGGCCTACTCTTATATGTCAAACAATCGTCTTTATGTTGCACCGTTCGGCAGGATGTTTGCCTTCAGGTCAGGGCTATTTGTTCTAATTATATGAGGAGCATTAATTCTGTAGGAGGCTTGACTCTTGTAAAGGTATATCGTTCTGGTTGTTTCCCAAAGTGCAATTAATGTATCCGTTTGTGCTTTGCCTTATGTTTAAATATTTGTTCGAATCCTAATTCAGTTTATTTGGCGAACCTTGTTGCTTCTCTGATAATCAATTATATCTTGTAGGATCATAGATAAGAAAACTATGTAGCAGATCCCCTCGTTAGTTTGAAAGATAGAAAGGAGTATGGACAACATGCTTCTTAAAATTAATACTCAATAGTCTTTGGATGTTGGATTTAAGTACTGTAAGACGATTTTTCTAGTATTTCAAATGTTGAAATTTATAGAATTTTACGTAAGTCACGCCTCTGGGTAATGTTAAGGAATTGCATATTAAAGCAGCCATTCAAACTATTTTTACATCGCTTAGTTGTTCTTTCTGCTACTGAAATGGAATTTTAACCTGTTTTCGACAATGTCAAAACAAACATTTCTCATTCGTAAAAATCCAGTTTATCCAACTCCTCTATTATCTCCTCTCCATAGAATTATAAATCATCTTCCGGAATTAGCTGTCTTCTTTCTATTTATCATAATGTAAATATTTATCCAGTCCATATGATATTTTCATATGCTTTCTCAATACTGAGGAGCCAGGGGAAACTTTTAACATATAATTTAGTGTCATCTATGAAGAGAAGATAATGAATGATCCTGGTTCTTCCATTCTTTATATCCAAACCTAAGGTAACAAGCAGAAATGATATCAAAACTGCACGTACAATCACACAGGCATATATCTCAGGAGATATTTTTGCGTGGGTTGGGCTTATGATCATGGTGTGGCTTAGTGCTGTAAAAAGTATCTACCAGAAGATGTTGTCATGGATACTCATATCATAAAGTTGATATTGACAGACAATATAAATGGTGAAGAGAAAAGGCCTGATCCAAATAGAAAATAATCTGTTTGTAACTTTTGTTGGATATAACAAATTAGAAATATGACAATATAAATAGCATTTTCCTTGTATTGAAGTAAACAATGATATACGGCCTATAAGTTAACTTTAGCAACGGAAAATGTTTAAGTAAGGATAACAGGAAACAGAAACACAATTTCAAAAGACAAATTTAAAACAAAACCTAAACCTAAAAATAGAAACAAAATTTAAAAAATCGGAAGTAAAGCGATTGCTTGGTAAATATTCGGTGAAACTAGACAAAGAGGACGCAAGTAAATAAATATTATAGTTCACAATGGCTATAATAAAAGAGAAGTTTGTATCTCAGCGGCTCAGGATCAACGATTAACTACACCTGAAAAAAAAAAAAAGAGAAAACAATTATACATCCGTAGAAAAACAACACCGATTTTTTTTTTACAATCAGAATAAGAGACAATTGATTGCATCCTTCCTGGTTCTGCCTTAAAATATAAGATATTTATCCGAGTAGAGTACAGTAGTATTATAGCTACTGGAATCCATCGCAAAAGTTCTTGAGGTAGTACACACACACACACACACACACACACACACACACACA
>NC_068983.1:141235563-141241776 GCF_001194135.2 Octopus bimaculoides | reverse complement strand
ATATATACGTATATGCATGCTTACACATCTATCTATCTATCTATCTATCTATCTATCTATCTATCTATCTATCTATCTATATTGGACATATTACTACTACTACTACTACTATACTTGGCCACAGAAATGCACATGACTGCTTTTCACTCTTCAATTAAGCCACAATCTCACTACCCTCAGACCCTACTTTCTGTTTATAAAAGAAATTGAACGTTTTCCTTTCACTTAAGGCACATGATATCTCGGACCCTACACAAAAGATTTTGAAACTTAGTAACGTAAATATGTATAATACTATTATTAAATATTATAATATATACCATAAGAAACTTGCCTCCCAACCACATGGTTCTGGGTTCAGTCTGACCGCGTGGCAGTTTGGGCAAGTGTCTTCTACTATAGCCTCGAGCTGACCAAAGCCTTGTGAGTAGATTTCGTAGAGGGATATTGAAGCCCATCGTATATATATTTATATATATATATATATACAGTAATCCCTCGCCATATCACGGTTCACCTATCACACACACACACACATATACTTACGACGGTCTTTCAGTTTCCGTCTACCAAATCCACTCACAAGGCTTTGGTTGGCCCGAGGCTATAGTAGAAGACACTTGCCCAAGGTGCCATGCAGTGGGGCTGAACCCGGAACCATATGGTTGGTAAGCAAGTCACAGTCACTCCTGCGCCTATACTTACCACACAGCATTTTACTTCGTTATATCAAAAAACATACCTATCAAACGTTTTAACAGGAGATAACTAAGCAATACCTTGTAAGTTCAGTTTGCTTATACTTAAAAGTACAATTTTGGTTAAATGACTTGATTTCAAAAAAATGTTCTTGAAAATCTTTGCTTGGGTTTAATATATTGAAATAATTTAAGTCTGAGAGCTGGCAGGATCGTTGACACACCGGAGAAAATGCTTAGCGGTATTTCGTTTGTCTTTATGTTCTGAGTTCAAATTCCGCCGTGGTCGACTCCGCCTTTCATACTTTTGGCGTCGATAAATTAAATACCAGTGAAACACTCAGGGTGATGTAATCGACTTACCCACTACTCCAACTTTCAAGCCTTGTGAAAGGATTATTATTATTATTATTATTATTATTATTATTATTATTATTATTATTATTATTAGCATCATCATCACCTTCATTATCATCATCCTATATATTTAACTTCGGACATCTTTTAATTTATTGATTTACTTTTGACAATGGATATTTCAATGTTTCACCAGAAATACTGCAATAGGATAGTTTCCAGTTAACTGTCACAACAGACTATTTCTAGCTTTACATCAGAGAAATATGATGAGGAGAACGTGAAGAAATAACACAAATATTCAATTTGAGATCTCATTTCACTTCGTTTGTAGAAAGGAATGATTTAACAGACACTTTAATGTCTTAGTGCCTTTGCTTGTTTCTTCTTCATGCTTGATGAATCATAAAAGAACCTACGACTTGGAGAGAAAGCAGAATCATGTTCTCGTTTTGCAATCAATATCCACTGATGATGTTATTCATTGTCAGATTTAATCCGTGCGATATGTCAGAGAGGAATCTGAACATTGTATTAATAAATAATTATTTTCGAACTGATATTTACATCAATATCGTCATCATAATCAACATCATCGTCGTTATAAGTAACGGTGAGTTTATTACGAGGTACTCTTAAGTAAATATCTGTATAAGTAAGGGTGAGTTTATAACGAGCTATTCTTAAGTAAACATCTCTGCTTCTAGGATGTGTACGTTTTTGTTTTTTTACGGGATTTGAAAGGTGTTTGATTTAACTTTCATTTACACTGTTATGGAGGTATACTGTATCTCATCTTGTATTTTTAATGTTACACTTGATTGTGTGTGCTATTAGCTTTTATAGTATCGAGAGATATTGTTTTCTAGCATGAGCTATGTAAATTCTGTTACCAAATTGAAAAGTTTTTTTACGCATAATGTGTTTTTCTTTTGTATAGATTGTGTGTATCTGAAGAACAGCCTGTTTTCCACCATTCGCAGGCAGTCGGAGACAGCTGCGACTAACTGGGTTAAGACTTCCCGGGGACAGATGCAAGTTAACCACTACAAAAGAATTTTAAAATGCGTGCAGGGATAGAATTCCAGAAAGCCGACATTCTATGGAGAAAGGATTGGATTCGAAGTCGTGAAAGGATTTTGTTGGACACAATGTAGCTTAAAAAGAATTGGCAGGATCACCAAATTAGGACTACGTGAGGAAAAGGGGCAGGAAACTACCAGGGACAAAAGCCACTACAGTATTGGTTATTGGAGAGAGAGAGAGAGAGAGAGAGAGAGAGAGAGAGAGAGAGAGAGAGAGAGAGAGAGAGAGAGAGAGAGAGAGAGAGCAAATATACGAGCCAGAAATTTGAGTGCTTTGTATTCTAATCGTACAAATTAATAGTAGAACGCTTTTTACATTCATACCTCGTACACTGCTCATTTCGATATCGGAGACCACCCCTGTCCGAGTAATACCATCAACTGAGGCAAATATGGCACCCTGACGTAAGTTTTGTAAGAGGAATGGAGAGGTCTACCTTCTCCCGTAGAGATGTGAGAGTCAGATCTCTCCTTTCGAAAACACGAACAGTTTCGAAACATTGTTTACAAAAAAAATAGCTGATCATTTGCGAAGGAGCGTGTCTAAAGTCAACACTTAGGATTTTTGCTCTGGTAACTTCTGCTCTCTCCTATGTTTATGTGCGACCAGCTATATGTCGCAATGAGTAGAGCAACGGATTCAGCTAATTTGAAAATTAGTTGTAGAGAAACGGAAAATATCGTTTATATTGTATATATATATATATATATATATATATATATATATACGGGAAACACACACACACACACACACACACGTACGTACACCTATTGAATGCATGTTTTTTTGTACGCATACATGTTCGTGTGTGTGTGTGACTGAAGCCATTCACACATACATACATACATACATACATACGTAACAACCTCTCTCTGTCTCTTTTTTCTGTCAATCACTCACTAAAATGACGAAATTAAAAAAAATCTGTTATCTATCTATCTATATCTCCCCCCCACTCTCTCTCTTTCTTCACACACACTAACAATACAATTTCTCATACACACTACACTTTCTGTGTTGCACACCCTCTGTGTGTGTGTGTGTGCGTGTTTGATGGGGTATGCAACACAGAACGTGTAGTGTGTATGAGAAGTTGTTTTGTTAGTGTGTGTGGAGAGAGAGAGAGAGAGAGAGAGAGAGAGAGAGAGAGAGAAAGAGAAAGAGAGAGCGGTAGATAATAGTAACTCGTCGCTACAAGGGAACTTAACTCATGTTTGCAAATAATGGTGGATTTCTCCGACTTGAAAATTGTTAGAAGTTATGGTTAAAAATTATTTTTACCGCTATTCGCTGGTGCCTCGGGGGAAAATAATTTGACGAAAATACAGGTAGGGTCGTGACGAATGTCCTCCTAAAATTTGGGCGACATGCGTGCTAATTTGCGGACGTGCATTAATTACATTCATGTACACGCACACACACATCCTACCATTTATATATATACAGATGCATAATGCTTTTCAAACGTATATCAACGCTACATTTATCATATCTTAGTATATTGTGCACATGTTAATTTATGAATCTTGCAGCAAGATTTTATTTATTAATTGCTATGGTTATTTCTATTATATATCACTTATAGTTCCTGTATGTCATGACAATATTCATTAAATATATCATTATATTTCCTAGATGCAAGGCGGTGAGCAGGCAGATTTGCAAGCATTGCTAGACGCAATGCTTAACGGTATTTCGTTTGGTTTTACGTTTTGAATCTAGATAGCGCTGAGGACGATTTGTATTTTATCATTTCGAGATCAATGAAATTAGTACCTGTTCAGCACTGGGAAAACTGTAATCGGCTTTCCGCCTTTCACTAAAACCATTGGCCTTGTGCCAAAATTTGAAACCATCATATGAACTAGATGTTATAATTGTTTCTTTAATATATTTACCCGACAACACGGCTTTATTTACCATATGTCACAGGCAAATTTATCATAGTAGATCTAAGTAAATAACTGACATCAGGACCACTGGAAATTTTTGGCTATATATTACTTCTAAAACATACACACACGCATACATACACACATTCAGACATATTCATACACGTGCACACACATATAAATGAAAATTTGAACTCCTTAGCATTACGTAAATTCCTAATTGTGATTGATATGATATTGTCGTTGTGAGGCACTTGATTATATTGGTCATTAGTGCGTTTGACTGCGTACATAGATACACACAGACACGCACACCACACATATGTACAGGGAGAGGGAGAGGGAGAGAGAGAGAGAGAGAGAGAGAGAGAGTGGGAAGGGAGAAGGAGACAGAGAGAGAGAGAGAGAGAGAGTGGGAAGGGAGAGAAAAGTGAGAGGCAGAAAAACTCATACACTTATACTTTATTGAAATTGAATTTTATCTCCCGACAAGAGTTTCGATAAACCGCATATTCTTCAACATCTATTGAACAACCTTCTTTCATTCAATCAGCTCAATTCACTGTCCATGTGTAAATACATAGATAGAGAGATAGATTGATAGATAAATAGATAGATAAATAGATAGATAAATCGATACATACGAACATAATACAGAGACACACACTCAGACACACAGATACACAGACACACACAGACACACACTAACACATACACACGCACAAGCACACACACACACACACACACACAAACACATGAATAGAGAATGATAGAATTATCAGTATTAGAAACAAATGGTTGTGTGTGGGAGATACAATGCTGCATACAAACAAGTTTTAAACATACAATCCAAAATAGAAAACGGCTTTTATTAAAAGCATGGAACGTATAGAAACAGAGTACAAAAAAATGTACGTGGCTAACATATGTTATTTGATATATAATATGACATGAGCCTCATATTTAAACAAATTACGATATTTTTCGATAGTATATTATACAGACTGTTCTCTTCCGAACTTCCAATACTAAAAACATGTTTTAATCAGAATAAGGATGCAAAGGAAAGACACGAATAAGAAATCGTGATATTTATCAATGAATTTATTACTAAAAAATTTTGTTTCAAAAATTTTACGGTCCTTATTGTGTTGCTACTGTTGTACATCATACATCTCTGCTGCATCAGTCTTATGATGTAAATACTTCAGCTATGACCTGTCCTACTTTGCTTGCGATATATTATACAGAACTGTGGTGGCACAGTGGCCCAGTGGTTAGGGCAGCGGACTCGCGGTTGTAGGATTGCGGTTTCGATTCCAAGACCGGGCATTGTGAGTGTTTATTGAGCGAAAACACCCAAAGCTCCATGAAACTCCAGCAGGCAGTGCTGGCGAACCCTGCTGTACTCTTTCCCCACAACTTTCTCTCACTCTTTCTTCCTGTTTCTGTTGTACCTGTATTTCAAAGGGTCTGCCTTGTCACACTCTGTGTCACGCTGAATCTCCCTGAGAATTAAGTTAAGGGTACACGTGTCTGTGGAGTGCTCAGCCATTTGCACGTTAATTTCACGAACAGGCTGTTCCGTTGACCGGATCAACTGGAGTCCTCGTCATCGCAACCGACGGAGTAGCACAATTATACAGAACTTCAATAACTAATAAGTCCTTCCTTTTCAAAACAATCGGTATAATTGTAATGGAGTTCAGCTTCTCTTTCCAGCATTAAAATGGGTATTTAGACATTGCTGTATTTGGGACGTAGCTGTCATTGAGTAATACACTTTTCTCCGTAAAATTTTGCTTGGATAACAACGCAGTAGATATTCTAGAAAACAAACCAGCAGAAAGAGGCAAAGAAACTATACAGCAATATAAAAAAAATGCCATTAAGATATTTTGTTATTTCATTGTTGCTCAGCTTTAGGGTCAAAATTTGTGATTTAGAGAGGGTTATGATAGAGAAGTTTCACATCATAATCATACTCTTTTTAATGAAATTTACTGAAGTTTTGATCTGAGTGGCATCTAGGTGCTATTTGTACTATATTGGGCGATTTCTTGGTGGTGTTCTTGTTGACTCATTAACTATTTAGTTATGTTCTATTATAGTCAGTGTTAGAACTCTTAGTCTTCAGTTATATCTTTTGAGTGTATATATATATATATATATATATATAT
>NC_068983.1:141225175-141232675 GCF_001194135.2 Octopus bimaculoides | reverse complement strand
ATTCGTTACTTGTAGAGAATAAATGTTTGACCTTCTGGGGTGTAATCGGGTCAATCACTCTTTGATTGTAATCGTTGATCAAAGAATAGCAGCAAAATGATATCTATGCAAGATAATTAAATATAGATTTAGTTTGATGGAAGTTTTCATAATTTCCCTTTACGTAAATATAATTAAATTGCTGAAAATGCAGTGGTGACTGTAAAGTGAGTATAAAGATTAATGATTATAAAAGCGGGAGAGAGACAGACAGACAGAGGCAGAAATAAAGTATTTGTTTTACTAAATTAATTCCCAACGTTAGCTGAAAGTCACAAATTCACGTTAAGGGGTTCGTCTATTCAACTCACCTCAGAAATTAACCATTGAAAACCCTGGAAATAAAAGACAAAAAAAAAAGGAAAGAAAGGTGGGGAAAAAACGAGTTCGAAGAGGAATTCAACAATGAACATTAAGGACCGTAAACTTCTACCGCAAAACCCTTTAGCTTAGAGATTAACGATTCTGTTTTCAGTCGATAATTAACCACGGTATGTTTTCTCTCTCTGAATGCAATGACACACTCGCACGCACGCACGCACGCACGTACACACATACACACACACACACACACACACGCGCGCGCACACACACACGTACGCACACACAACGAACACACACACACTCACACACACACGTACGCACACACACGCACGCACACACGCAGACACACTCACATGAACACACACACATACACACACGCACGCACATTTGCACGCACGCACACATGCACGCACGCACACATGCACGCACGCACACATGCACGCACGCACACATGCACACATGCACGCACGCACACATGCACGCACGCTCTCTCTATCCACTATCTCTCCCTTTCACACACACACACACACACACACACACACACAAGTAGGTAGATAAATAGGGTTGGAAAAAAAACTGAATCTCTCAGAATTTGACTGGTACTGACTTTCTCAACCCTAGAAGGTTGAAAGGCAAAATCAACTACAACATATTTTAAAGTCAAGCCGTAAAAAGACAACAAAATACTGCAAAGAAATTTCTTTGGTGTTCTACTGATAATACTGTGAAATGTATAACAATGTAATAAACAAAATATACAAAGATCAATCTCTGGGTGTCTTAATAGGTGACTACAAGAAGCTGAGGTAGGATTTGCACTCCGATCTCGAAAAACCCTCACCAGCAAAGGTTACCCAAATAGTTTTCTTCTCTGGAGTGGTTTCTCGACTCCTGTAGGGCACATCACAAAAAGTGGTTGAAGCAAAGCTATGAGGACGTCCATCCGCCAAACCTTAGAAGAACGGCTGGATTAGTGGGGTATCACTTGAGTGGGGCGAGGGCATCATCCACCAAGAATGGGAAATCTCACTTCAATCTGAGGAGACCTATTCAGAAAGGGTCCTGGAATGTTCTCTCTTAGAGGGCTGACTCTCTTTTGCACCTGCTGTCTTGGGAACTCAGCCAATTGTGAAACGCAGTGGCGGCCCAATCAGAATTGCGTCGGCCAGAGACGGGTGAAATCTCAACCACTGGTTGCACGTATTACTTGTCTGGGTACTCCGATGGCCTGCATGTCGATGCGTTAGCAGCTACAGTGGCCAACTGGTTGGTTCCAATGATATGAGATGTAACACTTATCAACGAGCGTTTTACGCAGCTGCGGATTCGATACTCTCTAGGTGTCATTTCCTTGGTTGCAGTGTACACTTCAACTGTTGTGTGTGACAGGTGGGCAATAGACATGTTACGTCAAGCTGTGCTCTGTCATAAAGAGCATGCCCCAAAATGGCACGCCCTTGGTCATGGTACATTTTTGATGCTTCTACTAGGGTTGAGAGCATTGTCGGCTATTTTGTGTCCGCTACTAGCAGGGAAAGTGGCATGATGTTCCTAGACTTCGCTGAAAACCATAAACTTCGTATCACTGACTCCTGGTACCAGTATTCCAATGCTGGTCGCGTAGCAAAAGGGATCGACGAGATGGCTGTTGGAGGGTTCAACAGAACTACAGGGCTTTTTAGAGTGCTAGATTTATAGGCATTGAACATAAGCTTGTTCTATAACCTTGTTGAGATAACAGACTGAAGTCTAAGAATCTGAAGGCATCCAAGATGTCAACAAACTCAAAAACGACAGTGTAAGCAAGATTATTAGCAGCAGCTTGTTGTCAGCCATGTATACTGAAACAGGGAGCACAGTTCGGATTGAGGGCCCAACACCTGATATTTTCCCACTTACATCTTGAGTCCGTCATCGTTGTGTTTTGGCTCCCACTCTGTTCAATGTTTGCATGGACTGGATACTTGGCTGGATGGTGGCTTGATCAAGTTGTAGAGTGCTCATTGGGGAAATCAGGATTACTGACCTGCATCATGTTAATGATGCGGTTATTCTTGCTGAGTCTCTGGATGTCATGAAGAGTGCTCTCCCGCGACTAAGTGAGAAATACGAACCACTTGGCCTTAAAGCTTCTTGGGCCAAGACAAAGTTCCATTCTTTCGTTGGCTTCCTAGGAGACTCCCTCCCATTTGCCTTGTTGTGGGTGAGAATTTTGAACTTGTTAACCATTTCATTTATCTCGGCAGTGTGATCCGTAGCAGCATTAGTTGCGGACCCAAAATCTTTAAAAGATCTGAGTGTGCTGGTGCAGTTTCAGACTCACTGAACAAGAGCGTTTGGCGCTGCTGACATATAAGCAGGAGGACAAAAGTTTGGATTTTCAGATCCCTGATCGTACCTGCCTTGCTCTATAGTTGTAAGACGTGGACATCGTTCGGAGCCTTTAGGGGCCGCCTGAACTCTTTCGATACTTGAGCGTTTCGCAGGATTATAAGCTACCATTAGTGGGATATCGTATTCAACCAACGACTATACTCAGAAACTGTTAATTGTATGATTCATGAGCATCAGTTTAGACTGTTTGGTCATGTTGCTCGATTATCCGAGATTGATCCTGCGTACCATGTTTGCTTTCTCTGAGGATGATAATTCCTGTTGGTCGGCTATATACCCCACGGTCACGGCTGATGAGGAAGTATTTCACGGTGATGATAACTGACTGGGACACTTCTCGGAGGGTTATCTTGGGCAACTCGAGGAAATACCAACAAATGGTAGATGCAACGATGCACTGCGATGGGACATGCCAACTTACTTGACCTGCCCGAACCTCGTTATTTTCACTCCCTTCTGTCAAATTATTTCTTAGTATGTGTTAAAATAAATGATTGCTACAGAAAAATAAAGACTTAAATTTTCTCTGAGAACGTTGGAAAAGATTGCATCTAGGATAAAGCCTTAGTCTACAGAACATTTCTTGCAATTAATAATACTTTCTTACACGTCGATGCACGTATTCAGTCTAATCAACGAGAGTTCTGTCTTGGTGTCAGTATTATTGATTCCGGTATGATAATGGTAAAATAGACCCCCGTGAGTAGTGAGCAGAAAAATAGTTCAACTAATAAAAAAAAAAAAATATGCATAATACACTACTGTTGTTTTCCACATCAACTGCATTGCATCCCAAATAATATTGTTGTACTGATTTGGTTAAAATTTTGAATATCTAACAAGGAAAAAATAATGGAAATTAAAGTTATACAAAATCTAAAAAGAGTTGCTTTTATAATTCAAGTTGTTTCAATCGAAAATCGACACTAATTTACTGAAGTAACAGCTATAGAAGCTAAACTTCTTACACGAGGCATCCTGTTAGAAAATGCCCAATGATATTACATTCTTTTGAATAAACGTGCATATATTCACATAGTAAACATGTAATTTTACAGAAACTACTGTGTGAACCCCAAAATTAAAAGCATTCTACTCCATTAGATCTAATATTATTCATGAAATTTTTAAAGAATAATAAAAACATTAGAGTAAATAGTAATGAATAAAATAATGATATTAATGCTAGAAGGGACATCGATATCATCAGAATAAACTTAAAAATATATTCCATGTTTTGAGCCGTTACATCCGCAGAATTACTAATACTTGGATATATATATATATATATATATATATATATATATATATATATATATATATATATCCTACCAAGCATCGTCGAAATAAATATGCAGAGAAAGAGTAAAAGTAAAATTTAAGATACATCATTCATTATTGAATGCAGCAATGAGTAGATATAATATAAAAATTAAAGAAAACTACTACAGAAATAAAATATATAAATAAAGCAAGAAAGGCAAGCGTGTGAAATCAGCGCAATTCTGAAGCAATGGATCTTCAATAAGCGTAAAGAATAAAATGCATCAGTATGTGAATACAAGGATTCTTTGTGGCAAAATAGCTCCCTCCTACCCCAAAAACAGAAGTCATGTGTAGCTCTAATGCAACAGGAAATAGAAACTTATGAAGAAGTATGTAAAGATAGAGATCAGAGAAACAAGACAAGCGAAAAGATAATGAATTATTCTAAGAAGTAATGTAGAAAAGTGAAGGAATCATTACAGAAGAGTCTATTCATAACAACAAACCCATCACTCGAATAATCACTGAGAGCCTAACGAATTCAAGACGCATTCCAGATAATAGAAGCAACGAACATTTGGAGGCGTCAACCAGAAAATCATAAAATCACACATCACTGGTAGAAATATTCTATCAGAATATCTAAAGCACTTGCAAAATCATTTAGCACTATATTGTAAATAAATAATAATCTTTGTGTCAAAGGAAACGGAAATCCCTAAAATGTATCACCCATTAATTTAGGCTCATTACATCTTACAAATCTCATAACTACAATAAAACTATGCCGTAAAATAAATATATTCAAAAAGAATCAACCACTAAACAAAAACAAGAGTGGTGTTAAGTTTCATGGCTCTGTACGTCAACTATTTTTCACCAACAGTAATCGAAGCTGAGGAGACGAAATATTCTAACAGAAGATTGGACTGACTACCGGAAAACGATGGACCGCGGTACCCATCCAGGTATCGTGAAACCAATAATAAGCAGGATCGTTAAACATACGTGCTCAGCACATGACAAGCATTTCTGTAGATACAGTTGAGTTGAAGACATACAACTGAAAATGAAAACGCAATCTCAAATAAAAGTGGAAGGAAAATCCTCTACCCCGCTTGTGATCAGCCTGGCTTTAGCACTTTTAGATAACACAAAGAAATGCTTTGGGAAGATACAAAAGTATCATAGTTTGAATATCATCAAATTTAATCAAAGGGTATTTGAGAATCGTAAACTAAAATTCAAGTACAAGTGATGTTATAGAAAGAGTATATATTTTAGAAAGAGAATATATAAATGAAATACTAGATATGATACTTAACTCCAAAATTAGTTGTAAACCCCAAATACAAAACTGTGAGAGCAAACATGGCAAGGAAGACACATTCTGTATAATTTTAGACACTCTATATCGTTTAATATACGTTGCCTTCTCAGAAATACTGTGTGAAGGTATGGGATAACAGCTTCATTCACCAATTATAAATATAATACTATATAAACCCCCCCCCCCCCAAAAAAAAATAGTTAACAATGTAGGACATCCAAAACAGTTTTTAAAATCATCTTTAAAATCATATTTCAAACAGAACTATGTGCAAAAAAATAATGTAATAGGTACAAGGCACAAAGGCTTTTGCTGTCACTGTAATATGTTACAGGAATGATATTCTAAACGAGAAGTCAAAGAAAATAACAAGACTAGACAGTAAATGCAGAATATGGAGGAGGGCCTGAAGATACAATCGCTTTAATTCTAACTCCCCAATTCCCTAGCTATGTATACATTTAAAAAAAAAACTGCAATCGTCAGATGAAACGTAATTTTACAAGCAAAATAATAGCCTAATAACCCAAGAATACAGTAGAGACGTAGCTGAAGTCTGTCGAGGCCAACTATGAGATGGAAGAACGACCAACAAAATTGGCTGTTGAGGTTAAAAATATAGTTTGTGAAAGGGTGTAAAATGATATCTAAGGTCCATGACCCGGGTGAGACAAGAGTCTGCTAGACTGGATTTTGGTAGGCTGGAGTGGGGTGTAGATGATATTTTATTATAGTAGGCTTAGTGCAGTGGGTAGCTGGAAGAGGACCTTATACAAGTTAAGGGTGAAGATTCGTGCCCTCCCCCAACTTTCAACCAATATCCACAGAACACCCCTAAATTCTGTGTATCTCCGCCCTCCTCCCTTTATCCTTTAGCTTTAGTTAGCGAATCCTAAACCCCAACCCTATGCCTATTTGACTTGTATGCATTTATTTTTCTTCACCTTTACTTTTGAATTCTTTATTCTTTCTTTATCCTTAATTTATGTTAGGTCCTCTCCCAGCTGCCCACCGTTCTAAGCCTGCTATAATAAAATATCACCAACACCCACCACATATATGGGTACAGGACATCACCAACGGTGCAAACAACATGAAATACTTAAACAAACAAGTTAAATACCTAAACAACCAGAAAAAAGATGGAAAACAGGACAAGTAAACACAGAGACAATATGAGTTTTCAAAGAAAGTTTAGGATTTGTGAAATTTATGAAGGGTCAAAGTGTGGAAGAAAAACATGACAGTGGAGACATACAAGGAAACCGAACGAAAAGAAACATGGAGGGTCCTTAGACTAGAGCGAGATATGCGCGCGCATGTACAAATATAAGAGTACTGAAGATTTCTTAGATTGCTAATTATGCCAAAATTATAATATTAAGAAAACGTCACCCGTGTAAATAATGGCACAATCACATTCTATAGCATTTCTCAGACAATGTCAAAGTGACCATAATCTAGGCTATGCAAATTCATACAGAAATGGAGTTAAAGCCAAATAAACCAATCCTTATTTACAATGATCGTCAAAAGAAGATGTTTCCCGATTACTACATGGCTTTCCTACAAATGTTCATATACATATTTTTTGATAAATATATAGAAAAACCTATTTGAGTATAAGGGCTGTAACCAATTATTTAAAAATGTAGTTAATGAAAAGAAAATCAAGCCCCATAATATTAAAATGAGATACGGGCAAATATACGAACTAAAACGCCAGCTTTTGAGTATGTATTCGATATAGAAAGACTAGCACTTGTAGCTATTGTATACATCTTATAGCGAGTCTTGAAAACATAAGAAAAATACATAATCAAACAAAATGTTGAAAGTTTCCCAGCCACAAAAACTGCGCTCATTTGTGCAGTAAAATTATGCAATAAAAATAGAATTTTGAACTAGTAAGGTTATTTACGGAGATAAAATACGGCTTATTTTTGGTGTGAGATTAAAAGCTAAGTATTAAAATTATATATATCTTGACGCTACTTGATTGGTACCTAATTTATTGACCCGTAAATTAAGGGTAAAATATAAAAATAAAACGAAAAAAGCCATATTGCCGCCATTTGAACTCATTATTCAAAGAGAGAGAGAGAGAGAGAGAGAGAGAGAGAGAGAGAGAGAGAGAGAGAGAGAGA
>NC_068983.1:141218533-141225126 GCF_001194135.2 Octopus bimaculoides | reverse complement strand
AGAGAGAGAGAGAGAGAGAGAGAGAGAGAGAGAGAGAGAGAGAGAGAGACCAAAGAGCCGCAAATAAGTTTTTTCAGCATTCTATTTATTCTGCTACGGACAGCTCTAATACGATTTTATGTTATATAATTTTCAGGAAATCAACTAACATTCAGCAGATCGTATGCCCCAAAAAAAAAATATCAAGATGTATGTTTAACAAAAGATTTTTGTAAATGATATTAAAGTATATTCTTATGAAGATAAAAATAGCTTTTAAATAATTTTTTTAGTGAATGTAAATATTTAAATTTGAAATTGAAAGAAACGAAAAGATAAAGATAAAAATTCACATTGTTTACGTAAATTTATTAAGCTATTCGGAACATATTAAATAAAATATAATATCTGCACACACATACATATACAAATGTATACACACATATATACCCCCACACACATATGCATTATGAAATCGTGTGAGTGTGAGTAGATGTATGTATATTGATCAAATATGCACTCAGCGCCATTCCTATGGTACGATATCCAGTACTTCATGAACAACAGCGAATGAAGCTGGGTTGAAGATGGAGACGAAAAAAAAATAGAGGCAGAAAAATATAAATACGGACCAAGAGAACGAATGAATAGTTCAACAAAGTCTGACTTGACTCTTCGGTGAACTGCAGTGGGTATGAGTTACCTTATCCTAAACAAATATGTGCAGTTTTTCAGTATACTAACCTCAGAAGGAATCGGAGAAGAACAGATGAATTTCAATGCTTATTTAAGCGGTTTTATAGGGCGATTGTGAAATGGGAAAATTGTAACGTCAAGATGTTCTTCCTGTAGATTTTACTGCCTTCATGTCAGACTAGCTCATGACAATCTGTTTTAATTTGCAGTAGGAATATTAAAGTCAACAGAGCTTCTGAGGGCTCTGTACCATAACATTGCCAGTCGCACCACAGGTCTTCCCATGTCCACAACAAGTAGTACTACTTTAATGCAATGAGCAAGACAGGGAGTGCAGGAAGAGGTGTAAAAATATCGAAGTAATTACAGATCCTCCTACGTGGAGTATGATCCTTGCGTGGAGACGTTTTCCTACGGCGTTTATACACACAATAAGCAGAAACACTGCTGTAAACACGCAATCTACTTTATATGCATAAGCTATTCTATAGATTATTCTACAGAAAATTCAATGAAGCAAAGCTGAGAGATTAATGAAAACATTTCTCAATATATCTTCAGCGAAGGAAGTGGTATTTAAATTTAAGAGCAAAATGACAGGGAGAGAAGACAAAAAGAATATCTCTTGTATCAAAATTATTTAATCACGCTAATAAGTATAATTGGATTTTAAAGAATCTAAACTAAATATTCAACGAAAAAGACAAAACTAGATAAAATTAAACAGCGAAATGAAGTTACATTTTGACTAAAGTTGATATACGCATAAAGCAAAAAAACATAATCAAATATAGATATATAAGATATATAATATTTCTCTAACATGATAGATTGTTTACCAAGTGTCGTAAATAAATTGCTAGTAGAGGATAACTCTGAATAAAGGCAAAATATTGTTTAATCATATTCATGGCAAAATATTGTTTAATCATATTCATGGCAAAATATTTCAAAAAATCAATATTGCTTATTAGCTAATGTTACTCAGACTTTTAATTGACAGTGTCTCCTTTGTTGAGGAAATTACGAAAATGTAGAAAATGAGAATTCGAATGTCTGATGACAAAAATGTTCCTTGGCGAAATTCTCATTCTCAATATTATTCTCAAAATTTAAGTTCATGTAATACTCGAATCACCCAGACAGCACCAAAATAGATACCACGGCCTACTTGAAAATGTTATAAGTTTGTTGATCTAGATATATTTTCTACTTCAGTTTGTGAATCCAAATTTTAGAACGGTGCCAAATCCAAAGCTGCTTATGTCGTAACCAAATGAGTTAAAATGGCTGCTGTGTGATATAGTATTGTTACTTACAGTTAAGTGTTTGTGTATGATCAATTGTTTTTAGGTGTGTAACAGCGTAAAATCGATAATCATAGTGACTGATATAGCGTAATAGCATGTTTTTAATATTTGAAAAAGTACTATTGAAACAAAAGCGAATTGTTTACAGATAAAAATATTAGCGACAGGTAGCAGCATTGTTTTCCATCACAAGTGACCAGCGCGAAGCTGAAATGTTAATTGTCTAGCGTTATGTCTCAATAGAAATATCACACTAAATGTGATTGTTTACAAACGAAGAGACACAAACTGAAATGACCAAGAACAGGATATCAAAAGACAAAAACCTTCTCCATCATGTTCCTGTGATCTGTTGATAATCAAGAAAAAAGGCAATGCAAATGATTATATTATTCAATCACAAAACCTCATGCCTAGTTTCTGGTCCTGAATTTATTCTGAAAATGTAAATTCCTACAATGTTGGGTTTGTTAACACTACACCAAAATAAAATTGCTGATTGGCTTAAAATTTCCACTGTGCGTTAAATATGACTCGATTTCTGGTGTGCCTGACTCTTGTAGTCGGAAATCTTAGAATGATACCAAATGCAAAACTGCACACTTCTCACATGGATTAAAATGTTTCCTCGCTGGAATTGCATAGAAACATAGGCTATATATCTGTGAGAACATTTGTTTGTATGTCTAGAGACAACCTCGGTTTTTCTAAAGTATTTTGTTGATGCTGTTCATATAATTCTCTTATATCTTTGAACATTTTTCTGTATACTATAGCGGCATATAATTCCCTGATTGTGTCATTTGCATTGCTTCTTTCAGCATTTTTGGCAGTTGCACAACATTTCAATAGTTTTGGAAGAATATGTATTTTCAGAAGTCAAAGAAGCTGTCTTTGCATGACTTTGCAGAAGAGTTAGATGGCCATCTAGCTCAGAAGCCATGTCTGTGTTGAATAAAGCTTATTACTCAGGCTATTATTTTTGCTTTATTAGATTGATACTTTAGGTTGTTCTAAAAATGTTTGATTGATGATATGTGTCTGTTTTTCATTAAGGAAAATAGTAGATACTTTCCATATTTGAATAAAACAAATATAAGGACGGCTTTCAACACAGAAAACATCTCAACACAATGATGTCTTATTTCTATAATAGTGACCGAGGTGCATATAAATGAAAGCCTTTAGGCATTATTTCTTCTTGACCGCAGGAGTTTAATCTTTAGTTTTCGTCTCTCATAAAATCTGTTAAAAATTTTTATGCCATCTATTGTTCGCTGTTGAGCCGTAATAAACTTCCTGTTGATCATCTCTTCTGGTGTTCGACTTGTAGTTTCAGATTGTGAGCATTTTCTCAGTATTACGCATTAAGAGAAGAATAATTTTACGATCAGAGAAAACTCATTTCGATATTGTGTATCATGCTGTAAATAAATGATACCCTGGTTGTACGGGGTTCTTGATTACCTTGTGATCAAGAAACTTTCACAGACACTAATTAATATTAACATTTCCATTGTTTAGATGTAAATTATCAAGTTTGATATACACTGAAGTTTATTATATTTCCGACTACATCATCTCACCAAGGATGTTTGTGAGTATGTGTCAACATTTCCAAGTAACGTCGTATTTGTCAATATGAAATATAATGCGTTACAATGAAGCTTGCGTACAACGGTGCAATATGGCGTATAGTACAATTTTTTCGGTTACATTGATTACATTTATCACATTTAAATGGGCACATGTATTAACGTAGTGAAACCCACGCAGATATACACAGCCATACCACTGTGTTCTTAAAAACAAAACATTTTGATGCATGATATATATAGTTCCATATATGCACAGTGCATCATGTATTTTGCATTTCCGTTTGCAAAATTAGTATTTTTTGTGGTCTAGATTGCCTGGTATAGAATACACCACATTGTTTTATTGTAAATTGTTTGTACTTTCTAAGAGATTAAGGAAATCAAGTTTAATATATGATGCGTGTTTTGATTTTACATGAGAGGAACCGTTCCTAATAATTAAAATATGTTTAAAAAAGCAGGTATTTATCTCGGATATTAAATGTAAGAATTTTGTATGCTACGTTATTCTTTTAATAATTAGAGCGTTAGTTATGAAATAGATGGCAATTTTGTTTCGGTTGTACAATTACTTCAACCGCTTTTATATCTGGGGCTAAAATCCTGTTGAGATCTACGATAAAAGCATTCAGGACAAGTAGTGTAATGTATTTAAATCTATATGTCATTCTTCCTAAAGGTGTTATTTTATGTCTGAGCTAGAGATCACGATTTAGCTTTGTCGCGCAAGCTAAGTAAGATTGTATATTTTACGTACTCCATAGTAATGTGAACAACAAAGAATAAATTTTATGACACTACCTAAATAGAGAAACTCTATTCTCTGTGCATGTTCATTGAAATCTCTGAACGTAAAATGTACAGTCATACATAGCTTGTACAGTCATACTTAGGGGTGATCATTAAAGATTTTATGTGACCCACTTCCGTTTATTGTACTTGTCTCTACATGTCACATTGTAATTTGCAGCTTTCCACCAGTATTTGTTCGTCTATTACGGCTGCTGAGGTCGACTAAGGTGTTATAATAGAAGCAGGTGAATGCAGATCAATGATCAGATTCTTATACTTGAAAGGTCGTACACCAAAAGAGACTTTCGATGAGATGAAATAAGTTTATGGTGACGATGCACCATCATACGAGGTAGTAAAACACTGGTATCGCCAGTTCAAATGTGGTCGGACATCGGTGGAAACTGTTCCTATTATTGGATGACCACATTCCGCCATTGATGACGGCACTATCCATAAAGTTGAAGCCGCCGTTTTGGCGGATCACCACATCACTATTCGGCAACTACCCAAAGAAATGTAGGTAAAATAAGGGTCCGTGGAAAAAAAATCATTCACAACCATTTGCATATGCGAAAATTGTCTACTCAATGGATTCCCCGGATACTCATACCTTTTCAGAAACAGGAGCGAGTCAATTGCTCCAAAGGCTCTTTTGGCAATATGCCAAAAAAAAACGAGGTGGACTTTTTCGGCAGACTTATCACACAGCAGCAAACGTGGGTTCATCACTATGATCCTGGGACTAAAGTCCAGTTGAAGCAATGGAAGCATGATAATTCACCACCTCTAAAGAAGGCTCGCATCCAACCCTCAGCAAGTAAGGTGTTACTCACAGTCTTTTTGGGACCAGCGAGGAGTAGTGGTGATGGATTTTCTGGCGAAGAGCACCACAATTAACGGGGCATATTATGCTTCTCTGCTGTAGAAATTGCGGGACACCATCAAAGTAGTGAGGCGTAGCATGCTGACCAAAGTAATCAGCCTCCACTAAGACAACATCCCAGTTCATAATGTGCATGTTACTCAGATGAAAGCACACATCCTGAATCTATGAAATCCTTTCTCATCCCCCTTACATTTCCGACCTCACATCGTCTGATTTCCATCTCTTTCCAACCATAAAGTCTTTTTTGAAGGGGAAACATTTTTCGGATGATGATGTTGAACTTACTTCCGAGGTAAAGTCTTGGTTCCAGACGCAATCTACCGACTTCTACAGATGAGGTCTTCACAGCCGCATAAAGAAATGAGAGAAGTGTGTCACCATTGATGATGGCTATGTAGAGAAGGACTAATAATTATGCCAAGTTTCGTTCATCCCAAACCTTGGGAAGTAGATCGGGTAAAATCTTTAATGAACACTCCTCGTAATTGATTGGGAGAAATTTTATTGCTGAATTTGGAATTATTATTTATGGAGTATGTTGTCTTATACTCTTTCTTACATTTATGGTTATTAAACTATGTGTTTGTATTTGTGTGTGCTTGATATGTATCAAAATTCTTGTAACACTATAGAGAAGTCACATTTAAGTATTCATTCAGTGTGAGCACAGAATTTCTCTTCCGCTTCTCACTTGTTTTGAGCAAATAATAAGCCAAGCTATATGTGTGTGGCTTTAATGATATTCATTGGCGTTTGGAAGTTATATCGTTAGCATAGAGAAAGCGTTTGGTGAATTTTCATGAAGCTCGATACTTAAATCAGTATTTTCGCTTGGCGACCTATTTGAATATTTACTTGACTTCGCATTAGACTTATTTAGAAGTGAATATAGCACATTTGTACGCGATAAAGTTAAAGAACGTTACTTTTGTTTCCTCAAAGTACCATTTGTCTTGGAATTTGAAGATTTATTCCAACGGCTGAACACTGAATATCTGTGAATTTACATGAAAATGAAGAATGTATTGTATTCGTATTAATTACCAAGATTAAAACCTTAGAATAATTTCCAGTGAAAAAAAAAAAAAATAATAATGTACATTTTTCAGTTTTCGAAAGGTTATCTAAATATGTCATTTCTAATATTACATTCTGAAAGACAAGAAAAACCACTTCGGATCAGTATTACTGCTATTAACACATACAAACACACACACTCGATGACAAACACATACAAACATATAACACACAGACACACACACACACACATACACAGACACACACACACTCACACACACACACACACACACACACACACACACACACACA
>NC_068983.1:141216134-141218125 GCF_001194135.2 Octopus bimaculoides | reverse complement strand
CACACACACGCAAGCAGGTACGCACACACACACACACACGCAAGCAGGTACGCACACACACACACACACGCAAGCAGGTACGCACACACACACACACACATTTAAGTGTCTTACTACCCCTCCTCTCTATCTATCTATCTATCTATCTATCTATCTGTCTATCTATCATAAAATAGCAAAAATGTCACTGTTATTTCGAAATTTCATGCAAAGTTCGACAGCTATTTTCATAGAAAACGTTCAACTATTTCCATAATCTATAAAATTACGTACGTCATATATATATAAAACACATAATAGCACACGATTAATGAATCTGAATAAATATGAATATTTCTATGGTAAATAAAATGGAAACGTATGATGATGCTTGTTTTTCAACTGTAGAATATAGAAAAGGGCTATGAGATATCAGCGAAATATTTGCTTTATATCATTCTAAATATTTTGCTCTGAACATTCATTTTAGATATTATACCTATATGTAAATTCATCTCATTTGAGGTTATTGCTTCAAACTACCAATGTATTAGAATTGAATGATGTTACAAATTGAGGTCTTAGATTCGGTGGATATATCTTCATAGTATTTAAGTGCTAAATCATTATATTAAGTTATATTTAAATACCTACCTACCTACCTACCTACCTACCTACCTAAGTATGTACACACCTACCAATACAGTATGTACATATTTAGAAAAGTTTCCGCTAAAATTGGCCCAAGGTCATGGCTAGCTTAATAGTACCATCTGGAAAAGACATTACATGATGTTCATATTACAATCATTCTTTATGCTTCATAGCTCATTCAAGTAAAGTGTTAATGCTTGCAGAGATATATGCGGGTGTGGGTGGTTTATCTGGAATGTGTTGGAGATAGTCGTCCAGGAACGGTTTGAATGTTATGAATTCTTTTTCTTCTCTATGTGTCTTGGCATCATGTTAAAGAGAGCAGGGCCAGTTGAAGCAAAATAGTTCTATCTTAATCTTGTGATGTAACACGGGCATGAATTTTGTAGAAGACGAGTGGCACAGTGTCCTAAACTTGGGTGAAGTTTAAAGTTGATGCTAATATCAGACAGTCGCTTTTATATTACATATTTGCATTTTCTTGTCCATTATCAGGTTGATATAATCATCAACGAGTATAATTCGAGACGGTTTTGCTGTTGTTCTCAGAATATGATTTAAACTCTGACAACGCTTTCTCTGATTTTTTTTCGGGTGTAAATTTGCTTTGAACAAGTATTCGATTGGCCATTATTACATTATCAGAGAATTAGTTAGTTTGATTTGGTGGACTGAAATATATTCTGTTTGCGTTATTATGTGTGATTGCAAAATATAGTATAGTCTTTATCCTCTTAATTGGGCTACATAAAGTTATTCTATATTTAGTTGTTTTGCACAATACATACCATTCTATATAAACAGGGGTGTAGATTAGCAGAAGAATCATTGCTAAAGATGATAGCCTGTGGCTTGAAGCGATCGAAAATACTTTCAAGCATGCCGTACGTGTATATATAATGGGAAGGCTATTTTACTGTAAAATTGGTTGATTTGAAGAGATTTGAAAAGCGAGTGTAGCGCAAAGTTGGCTGCACAAATGTCAGGAATTGAAGACATTCCCTTTGAGGTTACTGCTATCGTTACTGATATTTAGAGGGAAGAGGATTCTGTAAAACTGGAACCAACAACAACTAGCTACAGTTTGAGAAGAAGAGTTGTTCGGTACGTCAAGATATATGTTGCAGTCTGGACAATGGGCTTGCATGAGTTGTTTTACGAGTTAAAAACATTGCTGGACGTCGACGAGATTGTCCATGCTCTGTAAGCCATGCTGTTTGTCTGAGCAGCTCAACGCATATATGAAGGAATGACTTGGGGACATTGGATATTGAACTTACATTCACATAGGCAGACACACACGCACACGCACACACACACACACACACACACACACACACACACACACACACACACAC
>NC_068983.1:141207565-141215088 GCF_001194135.2 Octopus bimaculoides | reverse complement strand
ATATATATATATATACACAAAAGAATATAAGGATAAAAATCCAGTTAATCATTTTTATCAAGTAGTCAGCATGCTATAACAATTAATAATAATGTAGATATGTATATAATTATACCAAGGGAGAATGGGCGAAAATGACCTTTCTCCAGCATGCTTGAAGTGCTTTCAAAACCTACCAAAAACTCCAGCTAAAATATACACGTGGCTGAAATCAGGCAAGTGAGAGTAAATTAAAAAATGATCTCACTTTAATAGTGAATTGGTTCCAATTTCTGGATTATAGCAAAAAATAGCTTTTTTTCCTTAGTCAACACAATACATGGATAGGGGAAATATAAGTCCAAATAACTGTACATACCATCCAAAGCAAGTTCACACGTCTACATACCAATATTAGCACGTATAGATCCAAGAGAGGTCAATTTATGAATTCCCTCACGACAGCCAACGTGAATATTGTAGGAATAACCAAGCAGTAAATGCTCTTCCGGTTAGATGTAGCAATAATTAAATTATATATATATATATATATATCATCGCTTAACGTTCGCTTTTCATGCTGGCATGGATTGGACAGTTTGACATGCAGTTGGCCATCTGGGACCTGTGCAGGCTCCAATTGGCTGTTGTGGCACGGTTTCTACAGTTGGATGCCCTTCATAACGCCATCCACTCATAAAACTGTGCTGGGTGTCTTTTTACGTGCCACCGACACGGACGTTTCTTATGTGGCACACACACACACACACACACACACACACACACACACACATTTACATATATATATATTTATTAAATATTCATTTCCCCGCTTCTAAATATATACTCATATGTACAAATAATGTTGTTGTTGTTGTTGGCACTCCGTCACTTACGACGTCGAGGGTTCCAGTTGATCCGATCAACGGAACAGCCTACTTGTGAAATTAACGTGCAAGTGACTGAGCACTCCACAGGCACGTGTGCCCTTAACGTAGTTCTCGTGGATATTCAGCGTGACACAGTGTGACAAAGCTGACCCTTTGAATTACAGGCACAACAGAAACAGGAAGTAAGAGTGAAAGAGTACAGAAGGGTTCGCCACCATCCCCTGCCGGAGCCTCATGTGGGCTTAGGTGTTTTCGCTCAATAAACACTCACAACGCCCGGTCTGGGAATCGAAACCGCGATCCTATGACCGCGAGTCCGCTGCCCTAACAACTAGGTCATTGCGCCTCCACACAAATAATGTACACACACATATACACACACATATATTCATGTGTGTGTTTGTATATATATATATATATATATATATATATATATACAAATATATTCGTGTTTATATTTATAAATTAAATTAGCCAAAAAAATGTAAAATATTTTATATATAGTTATTTATATATTCTGAATGTATTAGAAATATTACATATAAGATAAATATATTTATATTTTCTAACATGTGCTTGATATTTACATATGCGTTTGATTTATTTTGACGAAAAGACTGCTTGGAGATATTGAAAAATGTCTCGGATAAAGAGAATGATTAGATGTTTTCTGAATTTTAAATACTTCTTTGAATATAATATCGATATTATAATTATCTAAATTTAAAGGAATATTAAAGACATTTGTCAGCTCATCAAATTGATAATTATAAAAGAAAAAAAAAACTGAAATAAACGTGAAAATAAACTAAAATCCAAGTAAGGAAAAGTAGGAAATTAATATGCTATTTAATTATCACATAAATTTGCATAGAATATATAAAATAAGTTTGCCAAAATTATTTGCTGTCAAATTGATTTAGTCATTATCAGTAACAATTTTTAGTTTTATATCAGTGGAAATTTAATGAGGCAAATATCTTGACAAAATATTTTGATTAGTATGCGAATGATTTAAAAAATGTAAAGACAGAGAAAGCAAATATATGCATAAAATATAAAGTAACAGTAGTTAACAGTATATTCATTAGTAGTATTACCTTAAAATATATAGTTATTTTCAAATAATGATATTTATAATTATTAGTTATAATTGTTTCATATTTATTCTTAGGTGCCGCTGTTGTTTGTGTTTTATATGTTATTCTCTTGCTGGTATTAAGTTGTTACAAGTCACGTTGAAATATGCATGATGTCGAAGCAGAACAAATTGTTAGCCACAAGCTGCTCTCGTTGTAAGTTATATCAATTTTTATTTATTTAAACTTTTCATTTCAAGGGAAACCTACTTTAGAACAATAGAAAACAACACGTCATCAGCTAACACAACACACTGGAAAATACCACGATTAGATTTTATGGTTGGAAATCGGTGTACACGCGTTATTAATTTTGCTTCTAGAATTCCCATATTTACACTTATCTCTTCATTGAAGTAATAAAATGTAATGGATGAAAGAGACCCCTCCCCACCGCAAAAATGAGCATCCAAATAATAAAATTACTAGTAGTAATTTTATTATTTAGATGCTCATCTCCTCTTCCTCCTCCTCCTACTGCTACTACTACTACTACTAATAATAATTTATACCCTGATGCAGTACCAGGTAAATCCGACGAAAGACAAAGTCGACGTCAGCAGAATTTGAACTCAGAACCTAGCAACGGGAGAAATAACGCTACGCATCTCGTCCAGTGTGCTAACGATTCTGCCAACTCGCTGCTTTCAGTAGTAGTAGTAGTAGTAGTAGTAGTAGTAGTAGTAGTAGTAGTAGTAGTAATAATAATAATAATAATAATAATAATAATAATAATAATAATAATAATAATAATCATAATAATAATAATAATAATAATAATAATAATAATAATAATAATGGCGGTAGCAGTAGTACCAATAATTGTCGGAGCCCTGGGAACAGGGAGTAAACATCTCGAGAAGTACGTGGAACAAATAGGGGCTACAATAAGCGTGGAGCACTCGCAGAAAACAGCACTGCTTGGAACCGCTCGAATACTCCGGAAGGTGCTCGAAAAATAAGGGGTGTTATCTTAGTTCACTGGTAGTGAACGACTGACACTATAATACATCTCCAGCATTAGAAGCTGTGCAAAGGCAATAATAATAATAATAATAATAATAATAATAATAATAATAATAATAATAATAATAATAATAATAATAATAGCTCCAGGCTAAATAACAACATGAACGTACACTAAGAAGCTCTATCCACAAAGCAAGCTCAATCCAATAACATTGGTGCGATGGAAGAAAAACTTCGCAATACAACAATGGGAAAAGTTCTGTTCAAGCAGACGAACTAAAAAACCGGAAAGATCTTTGTCATATTAATTATAATTTCTTTCTTAAAAGTACGATGTCTTGATGCAACATAAGCGAGAAGTCGAAACCAGCACCAGGAACCCTGGAAAAGCACATCAATTACACTAAGTACTTAAATTGAATAATTACCTATACATGTACATGTTAATATTCATAACAACATAAATAATGCCTACACGACACACACGCACGCACACAGAAAATAAAAAGAAAAAACACGTTTGATAGTGTGCCACATAATTGAATACTCAAGGTCCTTGAGAAATATAAGATCTCTCTTGTCCTCTCCAAACTCTCACAAAGCATGGTCAAGTAGAACACACGTCTCCTTCTAAACCATTGTAAAGGGATGAGCCAAACTAACATCACATTAAGCGAGGCATCTTTCAAGATAACTCCATCTCCCCATTATTCTTTTGCATGGCACTGATCCCACTATTAAACGAAATAAATAACACTAGGTACGGATTCAAAGTTTAAAATACGACAATAAATCATGTGTTTTATATTAAGTACCAGTTGAGTACTGGGGTCGATCTAATCGATTGCCCCCCTCCGCCAATATTTTGGGACTTGTGCCTAGAATAGAAAAGATTATAATTCTTGGCTTAGCTGCACACCTGTACATGATATTCTAGCACTTAATTTAATTTATTCCTTTTAAAATGTTCGTTTGTTCTCCATCCTTGTTTTTCTTCTTTTTTCTTCAAGCCTTATTTTTTATTCCCATTTGCCATCATTTTACTTCACTAACTTTTTGTTTTATATTCATAACACTTATTAACAATTTGTTTTCTTAAATATTTTTATATTTTTCGCTTTAACATTTTTGCCAATTCTTTTTCCGCTATTCTGTGTTATATATCTTTCTCAGGTTTTCACCTTCCTGACACACATTGCATAACCCCTAATCCCTTTATATTCTTTACTTTTATATTCATTTTGATGTGATTTGTTTTAATAATTTAATGTACCTTGGTAATATGGTAAAAAATATAATAATTCTATTAAAAATTTATGATTATACCCTAAACTTTCTATTACATCTCTTTATAATAATTCTCTTATTTTGTATTGTTCACTTTGATCCTACGTTCATAAATGAGAAACCGTGTCACGAATTATGAACATTCCCATTCAAATAAGATGGAAAACTCTACTTTTAATATTGAGTATTCTTTTTCCATTATTGTACACAAACCTTTCCATACACAATTACAAATCACATACATACATTCATACATACATTCACACATACAAATATATATATATATATATAATATGTATATGCGTGTACTCGTGTGTATGTGATTATGTGTATGTGTGTGTGTTGGTAATAGTCTTAATGCTGCTCTATTTCTCGAACAATTTTTCTTTCACTAGAAAAAGTCATTTCTAAGTAACATCGACTTGTTTTGTCCAGATATTTCCCACCTAAATAATGTTTGTCAGATGTCATTTTCTGATCCTCTTCAGTATATTATATTTGGCATATATTTATTATAAGCTTATCGGAAAATTTTCTTGAAAATTAAATTATATATGAATGTATCTAGAGACTACGTGTGTTTTGTTCAGAAATATGTATGTATGAATTATTATTAATCGATATATATATATATATATATATTATATATATATATATATATATATATATATATATGTGTGTGTGTGTGTGTATGCATATATATAAATATGTATATACATATTTATATACATTGATATGTTGTCAAATATTTATTTTCGTAAATTGTCTTCTTAGATTAAAATTGAATGATGAAGTAGACAAAATCAATTGCAAAATAAATAAATACCGTGTCTGTGTGTGGGTGTGTATGTGTGTTTGTGCATTTACATTCCTACTCTGTGTGTATGTATGTGTATGTGTGTGCCTTTTGTTTCTTTTCTGTTTTTGAGAGTATCCGAGTGTGTTTGTATGTGTGAATACCTGTCATAAGATTAAAAATAAATATATGTCACTTTTTTCTTTCGGCCATCGATGATATATTTAATGGGATAACTTTTATTGACTACAAGGAATCAATTAATTGTTTTCTTACATCTGGCAAAACAAACATTTAAAAGACTGATTTATATCGCACTTTCTCCAGTTTCTCCTTTTTATTGGTAGACTTCATAACGTTTGGCTTCGCGACAATCTTTTGCCACGCCATAGAAAATTTAAAGGCATATGAAGCTTCGTGAACAATAACTTAGCTACGCAATCATGTAGTTTCCGGTTTCATAGCTTCATGTCGTTTCCAACCCAGGGAATGGAGTTCAGTATTCGAAAATTGAGCAGAAATACGCAATCGAGGATGAGATTTAATGTCAGGCAGTTTAACATCACAGCCTGTTTTTTGTTTGCCGTTTTCATTAGGCATTTGTTTACCAAAATTTTACTCACCAGTTAGAACTGATATGATCTGAGGATGAAATATTAATCTTGACATGTTTCTCCCTCCCTTCTCTTGATTTTTCTTGTAATTTGAAAAGCTGGTAATGAGCACTATCATTTATTCTTTCAATTATTTGCATAATAATATAAATCCAATTTTTCTAAAGACTCATGAGAATGTACGTGACACGTTTTGTAACGCAGCTCTACTGATTAGAATAAGATAATTACCACAAATCTTTATGAAAAACAAAACCCCACAAACAAATAAATTCAACCATGCTTTCTCACAATTTACAAGGAAAAAACAAGAGCACAGATCTCTTTCCAGGTTCTCGGAGACTGGTGGAATGAAGCAAGGAATATATTTTACTGGATATTTGAGTGGAATTATTCTAAGTGTGCCTCCATCCTTAAACTGGATAATGAACGAGGACGTCTACTCCCTAAAATGTTCTTGCACCTGGTTGCTTTGCCGCCCATTCGTCTTTGTAGGAACTACAGAAACAGACGCATCCAGTGTAATACGCATTGAAGAAAAATATATGCTTCTCTGAAAAATCTTTCGGCAAATATCACATTTGAATCGTGAATATATTGTCGACAATTGTTTTCGCTTACTTGCGCCGAAAATTATTTCTATTGGAAAGAAACGTTTCAGTATTTGTCAAAGCAAAATATAGAATTTGGCATATCTTCTGAAAATTATGAAACTGATGATTTATTCAGATCACGTTGTGAATCCCTTTCCTAAATCAACTACCTAAATTACTTTGAAAAATATTCCAGTTACGTTCGATAAGAGGTTACGAATCAATTAAAAACACACAATAAGAAAACAATTAACTATGAGAATTAAATATTTTTGAGATTGCTATTCTTCGAGATAAATTGCTATTATATGAAAAATATTATTCGAACTTTGATCTTCAGACAAAAATAAAAAAAAAGAAAAAACGCAACGAAATATAGTTTCCTCATCTACAGTAGTTAAGTGATTTCCGGCCCACCTCAATCTATCAAAAGAGCACCTATATCTAAACTATTAAATGTTGGGACATATCCATTAGTCAGAACTGAATTACCAGGTTAAAACAGACAATACAGACAAAATGAAAAAAAAAAAGAATTATGAAAGTATTTTATATGAGAAAAGTTAGCTAAAACACAGAAAATATTACGGAAAGGATATTCGTAAGAAAAATGTATAGAAAAGTATATAATGTGTGTAATTTGTCTTCATAACATATTCATTTAAGAACTTTAACCACAGTATTTGATATGTCTTCTTCGTATTAATAAAATCATGGTCTCAATTTTTTATTTATTGTATGTCATTTTTCTTGTACTTTCAAGGTTTCATTATACTCAACTAGAATGTGATATCGCCACTTAATAAGTACTCAGTCATTTGGAGCGATCAATCTCATGTTTACTTTGCTCTTATTGGTCATTTTGTCTCATATTGCCGTCTATACTTATTTGACTTCTTTGTCCGTTTTCCAGTCTTCGTTTTATCCGCTCATTATTTTGTCATTGATTTTTTTTCCTTCTATTCTACACTTCTGTATTTATTTCTCATATTTGTTTACTATACTTCTTAGGTTGTAGCTCATGTATAAAACAATGTTTTTCGTGATATTTTTGAAATATTTTCTTTCTTCTGGCTTATGCTTAATATTTTTTTCAAATATATCTTTTCGTTCTATTTGTAACTTCTTTATGGATATATATATATATATATCCAAACATACGTACATGCATACATACACAGATATATACGTACGTACCTACTACGTATGTATATGTATATATGTATATACATATATATAATATATATATATATATA
>NC_068983.1:141206723-141207109 GCF_001194135.2 Octopus bimaculoides | reverse complement strand
TTTGTATGTAAATATATATATATGTATGCGTATACGTTTATTATTCCTTATAGTGTATTTCTAAAATTTTCCCAGTAAGCATTATATTTGCTCACCACTTTTCATTTTATTTATTTAATTTTATAGATTTTTGATATTCATGTTCTTATCATTCCCCCATATGTTTCTTAGGTTAGTTCTCTCTGTATATTGCATAATTTATGTACATCTATTTAATGATCTATCTATTTATTTCTACATTCTGTTTTGTCTAAGTCTTTCTGTTCGTCTGTCTGTTTCTCTCTCACTCTCTTTCTCTCTCTCTCCATACAAATGTATATAAATATACATAGATGCATAAATAGACGTGTATATATATATATATATATATATATATATATATATAT
>NC_068983.1:141199037-141206072 GCF_001194135.2 Octopus bimaculoides | reverse complement strand
TATATACTAGCAGCTAAACCCGGTTTCACCCAGTCTGTTTGATTTATGGAAAAGATTATGGTAAATGTTTGAAATACATATCTGTGAATGAAAAATAAGTTCAGACCTCTACATGGTAGGTAGACCTGGTAGAAATAGCAGCCAAATCTCCCTCAAAACACCCTACTGTATTAATGCGACAATTCTGCGTATTATGTAGTTTGAATGAGAAACTGTAAGGTGTGTGGGCAACAGGTTGTGTGAATGGCAGAAGAAAGGGGAATTGCATTAGAAAATGTTTTAATCGATGTTCTCAGTAAGTATGAGGACTAAGAAAAAATAGAAGAAGCATTAAGAAGTTGACGTTAAGAATTGCTTTAACAGAAAAGGAAGCTGTAAGAATTAACGGGGAAATAAGTAATTGTTATAGGCTTATAGAAAAACAACTTATATTATAGAATAGATACATACCTGCTGTAGACGAAAATGTATGTGAGCGCTATTGTATTGGACGTGGGTATAATCATAGGGAAAGTGAAAGACATATGAAATGGACGCATGTGAGTGTGTGTTTTTTGCGGCTAATTTTGTGGGAGTTTTGCAGTCAGCATGAGGTTGTTTGTATTTTATCTCTCGATCAATGGCCGGACAAGTGAAAATATTTTTTTAATATGTGTTTTGGGGAAAGGAGATCTTTTGAAGCGAGAGTCAAATGAAAAGAGACATGGACAATTTTATGACTGAACTTGTTTCGAAGTTGGCGTGAGACGGAAGAATTGATGTGTGTGCGTATGTCTGTGTGTGTGTATGTTTGATGGGGTGTGCGAGACAGAGAGAGTAATGTTGACGGTGTGTGTGTATATGAGAGAGAAAGAGAAAGAAAGAAAGAGAGAGAGAGATAACTGAATTCTTTTATTCAGTTTTTGTAGTAAGTGAATGTGTGAGGGATTGACAGAGAAAAGCGGAGAGAGAGGGAGAGAAAGAGAGAGAGAGAAAGAGAGAGAGAAAGAGAGAGAGTGGTTATGTATGTATGTATATATGAATGGCTTCAGTGACACACTCACATACACGCACGCAGGTTGTTTCAATCGATTTTCTCGGAAACTATGGGAGCTAGGAAAAATAAAAAGCGCGTTCCAATCTATGCACCTGTATCCATATGTGTGCCATTTTTCACGCGAATCCATCCAGCCGTTTGGCCGTGAACCTCGAGACAAGAAAGAATACATGTTTAATTTATAGTATAGTTAAGCAGGTGCGGATGTATAGTAGGTGTCTTGCTTTCCAACCACATGGTTCCAGTTTCAGTCTCACTGCGTGGCACTTTGGTCAAGTGTTTCCTACTACAGCCTCGGTCCAAGGGGATGTTTCTATGTGGCCTGCTTGTTTGTTGCACCTTGATTACCATCTTGTCCTTGTTCTTTTGCCACGTCATGTACCCAGTTATGTATCTATATGTACATGTAGATGAACGTATATACATACATGTACATATACATGCATATACTCATATATTGTTTATATATATATATATATATATATATATATATATATATATATATATATATTGCGTATAGGATTCTAACTTCAATATTACTGAATGTTATCTTTTAGAAACCGATTCTATAAATAGCATTACTATAATATTTTGCAGAGGATTTAGGTATAGTCTCATTAACCAACCGGTAAGAGAATTTCAGAGATACTTTTTAAAATTAATTTAAATTATATTTCTCATTTGGTCGGAGTATAGAGAGATGAAATGTAAGACTTCGTCAGCATTACGCAAGATGTGTATTTGTGTGTATGTATATATGTGTTAAGGCATTCATTCGATCCTAGAACTTATTCTTTGTAAGCCAAGTACTTATCCTATCAGTCGCTTTTGCTGAAACCGCTTAGTTACGAGGGCGTAAACACACCAACATCGGTTGTCAAGCGATGTTGGGAGATGAAACACACACACACACACACACACACACACACACACACACACACACACACACACACACACACACACACACACACACACACACACATATATATATATACGACGGACTTCTTTCTGTTTCGTCTACCAAATCCACTCACAAGGCTTTGGTCGGCTCGAGGCTATAGTAGAAGATACTTACCCAAGGTGTCACGCAGTGGGACTGAACTAGCAACCATGTGATTGGCAAGTAAGCTACTTACCACTCAGCCACGCCTGCGCCCATATGTATGTCTGTGTGCTGGAAATTATAGTTGGGCTGAAATTTGCATATGCATGTGTAAGTATGTATATAGTCATTCATCTTGGAATTACATACGATCTAAAATACTACTTCGTCCTACCAGATGCTTGTTATATTGTATGTAGTAGTAAAGTTAGAAGAAACTTTCTGTTTCAATCGCAGGTATGTATTAGAAATAAAGATGCTGGTTGGAAGAAACACTACTTTTTCAGGCCATATGTAATTCTCTTTACTCTAACTGTAAGTAATTATATATATCAGACTGCACGGGCTTCTAACAGCTGTGTGTATTGAACCATTTAAGTTTTTATTACCACAAAATACTCATTTATTATACACAATGATACACATAGACACAGTCACACACACAAATATACAAACATACACATATATGCGTCGCAATTAACTCTTTCTGTTTCAAACCAGTAATTTCGCAAGCGAACCTATCCCATCTTGAATACATTTCATTATATCTTACCACTCTCTCTCACTCGTATCCCACTCTCCATATAGGTGTGTGCGCGCGTGTGTGTAAGTGGGTGTACCGGCGTCTGGCTCTGTGTCTCTGTGTATCTTTGTAATAGCCAAAATTCATGTTTTAATTTTTCAGTGAATATATATGCCTGTTATAAATTAGTTTGTGTTTATGTCTATCTCTGCCCGTCTGCCTGCCTGTCTGTCTGTCTGTCTGTCTGTCTGTCTGTCTGTCTGTCTGTCTGTCTGTCTGTCTGTCTTCCTCCTCTCTCCCACTATAAGTAAATGTGTGCGTGTACGTGCATCTCTGTATGTCTGTGTATATCTATGTGTATGTGTGTACATATATATATGTGTGTGTGTGTGTACATATTTATACATATATGTACATACATATATATATATGTATATATCTATATCTATATATCTATCTATAGCTATATATATATACATATATATATATATATATATATGTGTATATATCTCTGTCAATATCTACATTTATACATACATTCATATTATATATATATTTATATATATGTATGAATATATAATATGAATGTTAGTATGTATATATATATATATATATATATATATATATATATATATATATATGTATATGTATGAATGTTTAATATGAATGTAAGTATGGATATATAAATATATCTATCTCTATCTATATATATATATCGTATGCATATATATATAACTATATATATATGCATCTAACTACACACACGCATTCCTATGTACATAAGTGTTTATGTGTATGTGTTTGTGTATTTTATATCTTTTAATTCGCCATTATTTTTTACTTTGTTCCAATTTCTTTCATCCCCCCCCCCCTCTATACCCTTTCTGACGTCCTCTTCTTAATTTCTGTCTTGAATTTTCTCTTTGTTCATTTTTGTCTTCATTCCTATAAATTATTTTTGTTCGTATTTGCTTTTGTTGCACTGTTCTTGTTCCTTCCAAGTCTACTTCATGTTTTATGTTTTGAGTAATAGTTCTACTGTGTTTACATTCAACAAGATAATCTGTCTGTCTTTGAATTGTTCTCCTTCGCTTCATTTCCTTTTGCTTCCTTTGTTTATTTTATATTTACTTCCAATCATTCTATTTTTTCCTATTTTTATCATTTATTTACATTTACCTGTATCGATTCTATATTTTATTCTATATTATCTTCTCCAAGACGTTTTTATTTCCGTGGTTATGTAGGATGTATATTTTCTCTTCCTTTACAATTTATTTTACACCGAGTACCTGTCAAGTGGCAAGTTTGGAAGGTAAAGATTTTTTTTGTTTTTTGTTTATCAGACCTCCCACAGAAATTCATGTTCTTTTCGTCCTTATTTCTACAATCATTCACCACAGAAATTTAAGAAGTTCTTGCCGATTGTGACAGTCCTAGACTTATTTTACACCGAGTACCTGTCAAGTGGCAAGTTTGGAAGGTAGACTTATTTATCGCCTATAGCATATGAGTTATTTAACTACGTTCTCTTCCAGGAATTCAAGTTCAGCCAAACTTAGTTGAAATTACCTTTGTATTTATGTTGTAGTTCCTATGATGATGCACTTAAACGTATACAAAGACGAAAAATTGTATATGATATAACATATAAATTGTAAATATGACTGAGTAAGGGGAGATAATTGCAAGAAGCAACAATTCTTCGAAGCTGACACGTAATTAGGGGAAAATAGTTCATTTTTGTTTTCTATGAACTGAAGAGAACATCTCTGGGCACATATAACGAACTCATTGTGCTTCATCCCCACAGGGGCTGTCATATCTTGTCTCCAGTAGACGTAAGATTCAGATATATATATATAAAGGAAGTAGAGAAAAATTTGGCCTCCAGTACTATAGATATATAATTAAAAACAAAAATTAAGAGAAATAATTCAGAATAGCCAGTGGCTTTAATTTATCAAATGAGGTAAACAATTATTAAATACCATACAATATATTTAGAGACTGTGAAAATGTATGATGAATGCGCAGACAAACACACACACACACACACACACACACACATACACACACACACACGCGCACGCGCACGCACATACACACACACATACACACACACATAAACACCTGTAAATATATGTGTAAACCCACTTACACAAGGACACACACAAACTTTTATATATATATATATATATATATATATATATGTGTGTGTCTGTGTGTGTGTCTGTGTGTGTGTCTGTGTGTGTGTCTGTGTGTGTGCGTGTGTGTGCGTGTGTGTGTGTGTGTTTGTGCGTGGTTGTGCGCGCGTGCGTGTAAATGTACATATACGAACAATAGACACTGTATGTACACATGCGTATAAAATTAACAAGATCATTTTTGACGCATCTAAATTAACAAATATTAAAATGCTTCTTAAAACAACAAGAATTACTCACCAGGAATATAGGTTTTTTTTTTGTCTTTTTATCAAATGAAATAGTATAACTAAAATAATAAAGAGCGACAACTTCAAATACAATACACAGAAGCAGACACAAAGAAAATAAATTTCAGTTGGAAATATCTCAACAAAAAACTAATACTACTAATAATAAACAATATATCATAGAAAATAAAAGAAAAAAGGAAAAAAAAAACTTGCAAATATTTGCACATAACGTAAACGACTGAATTAAATTTATAACACTATATACTCTAATTAGCAGCATTGGTGACATCAATGGCGACCGCATTTATCAGATCTTTCTTGAAAATCAACTATCAAATTCCATACAAAAGCAGCAACAAATACATAAAAAAAGCACAAACTTTCTCCAGGTCATAGGCCTCCACCTTTTCCTTCTAACTCATAGACAAAAAAGTGATAGGGAAATCTAAAATCTAAACCAAAAGAATCTCATGATTAGGCAAAATCTTGAATGTAAATCATACTTTCTAGCAACTAAAGGAATAGCTGCAAATACTCCTGTCAACGCCGTGAATTTCTGAGAATCTCACAGTGCAAATTAATAACCTGAATTGAACTTATGTTATATTGGCACTTCATCTCCTATGCATCAGACAAAAATGTTGGAAGCGTTAATTTTCAGCATCACATACATTCACACCTCAGAACAGAAATGTATAACGTTAGTTACAAACATCAAAATAATAAAACAAAAAGTCATAATGAATTCACTAACACAGTACCATCTATGTATAACATTCTAATTACACCTGATATCAGCATAAATTTCAGCACCATTCCCTGCTGTCTACTCATATATACAATACTCAAAATATCCTTAAGTAGCAACTTAACATTCTGGTTAGCAAAATACTTGTCAAGCTGCTAAGTTCGTGTGGTGTTCAAATTAGCACTTACAAAATCTATTGTCTCCTTTCCTAGCAGTAACACCAGTATCTAGACTCTGCAGTTATCGAATAAAATACCTCAAGGGCACGTTCTCTCAGCCATTTTGTTAATTTTAATCTAAACGGCTTTTCAAAATCTAGAAAGTACGTAGAGTAGATTTCCTTCCTACAATCCCACCTCCTTAATATTCTATAGACGCTGTTACATAACCCTACATATCTTACCTAGAAATTTAGTTCCCACAAAACAAATTGAAATGGCGCCCAGAATATTAATTGTTTCCTTTCTGATCAGTAACACGAAATAAAATGCACTTCCACTTTAACGATATACAGAAGACAAAATAATGACGCAAAATGTCTCATGAACATAATTAAGCTTACTGGTACAACGTTTGGTCAACAGGACAGAACAATACTTACAAACAATATGTTTAATACATCATGGATTAAGTTCTACCTGGAAGTCCCGGACTTCCAGGTAAAACTTAGTCCATCATGCACACCACCAGCACCAAGTGCTGAGTAATTTCGACTACAGCACTTAAATTTATTATACTTAGTGCAACACCTGCTGTGATCATCGGAAAAATCTACAGGCGTTCGGAAATACTGGACATAATAAGCGATATTACCTTATATAATACAAGACTGCGTATGGAAAAGACTGACTCTCAGTTGAACGGAAACACGCTATAACTTCAAAGACAGATATCTAAATAGTCAAACATCAATTGACTGACTAAATGGTGAATGGCTGTTGTCTAAAAATAAAGTGGGGCTGCACAACAACAGCAGAAGCAACAACAACATTATATATAATTTCAGACAATAACAAAGCTCCATACCTTCTAACGGTGTATATTCATTCATTGAGGAATGAGACAGGAAAGGCGAAGCACAGACACGAACATGCGCACACACACATACACACTCACGCACACACACACACACACACACACACACACACACACACACACACACACACACACACACACACACACACAC
>NC_068983.1:141197849-141198279 GCF_001194135.2 Octopus bimaculoides | reverse complement strand
CTGTCAAGCAGCGCCTCCGTCATGGGACTTTGGACTGGCGGTCCGGTTGAGTTGCTCAGGGTCTGGTTTGGTCCAGACCTCCAAACGGAGAAGAACTGGGACGAGATAACGAGAAGTGTGGCCACTCTAGCCCGGCAATGGGCCGAGAGGAAGCTTTCCCTAAAAGGTCGAGCGGAGGTGGTGAACACGTACATTGCGTCCGTCATCTACACCGCCTAACCGTCGTTCCTTGTCCCGACCCTACCATCACCAAGCTGGAGCGCATCCTCTTCCGCTTCTTGTGGAAAGGAAGTGTTCCGATGGTTAGGCGATCCGTTTGCTGCCAACACCCGTTAAAAGGAGGACTGGGCATGCCGTGGTTGATGATGCGCAGACACGCGCTGAGACTGCGACATCTCCGGTTCTACGTAGACAACGGTGAACAGGTGTG
>NC_068983.1:141195875-141196771 GCF_001194135.2 Octopus bimaculoides | reverse complement strand
ATTTTTCCTTCCCACGATCCCTTTTGATCGAAACCCACCCCTACTTTCTTTTTCTCTTCTTCCCCCCTCCTAAAAAGAAAAGCTCTACATTGTATTCGTCCCATCTTTGTTGAGCCCTGTGTGGCTAATAAAAGAAATGTATCTACCTACCTACCTACCTACCTACCTACCTTCCTACTTACCTACCTACTTACCTACCTACCTGTCTGTCTGTCTGTCTGTCTGTCTGTCTGCCTGTCTGTCCAGCTACTTATCTACATAACATTCCAAGTGTGCATGTGTGTCTTATATTTCGCATATAACACGCACACACACACACACACTCACCCACGTGCACACACACGTATATATGTACATATGTATGTATCTTGTGTGTGTGCGTGCGTGTGTGTGTGTGTGTGTATGTGTGTGTGTTTGTCTCCCAATCGGTGTTGGTGTGTTAACGTCTCCGTAACATAGCGGTTCGGCAAAAAAGAAACCGATAGAATAAGTACCATGCTCAACAACTAAGAGTAAGCCCTGGGGTCGATGTGTTCAACTAAAAGCCTTCAAGTCAGTGCTCCAGCATGGCTTTAGTCAAATGACAGAAATAGGTAAAAGATAATAAAGATATATATATATATATATCTTGCAGGGATGATGCAAGCAGGGCTCAAGAGACATTTAAGGAAAAAGGTGAAGACTGAGAAGGTGAATGACAAGGACCTTTTTGTGTGCACAGTCTGTGACAGACCATGTCTGTCCTTGGCTGGCCTCAAATCTCACCTGCGAACCCATGGAAAACAAACCTCACCCAGCTATTCTGATTATATGTCTGTGCACACGTTTGAATGTGGTCTGTGCCAGAGGGTTTGCAAATCCAATGGGGGTCTTAAAAGACATGTTAGGATCCACAA
>NC_068983.1:141191367-141195243 GCF_001194135.2 Octopus bimaculoides | reverse complement strand
TGAAACATGTTTTTGATTGAGTTTATTTTGTCTTTATCTATTTATAGGAATGTGTAATTATATTTACGAAGAGAGGAACTAGAAATCGTTTAACAAATATAGAATATTGATCATTACAAGAAGGCGAAAGAAAGATTAAGAGAACTTCGCTGAACCTGAAGAACGTCAGTGGCTAAACTGGGGAGAGAAAAGGAGAGAGAGAGAGAGAGAGAGAGAGAGAGAGAGAGAGAGATGTTGTGTAGGAGAAGGAAAGTTAGAATAAATAAACGAAAGATGTTGAAGCAATAACGATTGGTAGACAAATAGGGGAAATAGAAATACAAATAGAGAGATAGACAGACTGACAGTTAAAAAAAAAGAACAAAATTTTCTGTTAGGCGCACTGGTAAATGCAAAGTTGAGATGAAGGATGTGAATCACAGAAGTTGTAGGGAGATAGATCGATAATTATATAGTTATTTAGAGATAGAAACTAGATATAGAGGGAATATGTTGAGGGAAAATAAGAAGCAGAGATATAGGAAAGATAAGAAACTAAAGTATGATGTACAATACGAGCAAACTGAACGACATAGATAAAGAATCTAAGAGACATCGTAATAGAAACTCAGAGAAGTGACGAGATAAGGTAGTCGAACGAATAGGGATAAACAGAAGGAAACTCAGAATCAGATATAAGAGGAGAGTGAGGGCAGGTGATAAGAGGAAGATAGACAAAAACAAATAAACGTCTGAGATAGACAAGAATTGAAGCGAGGGGGAGAAATATGTAAAATAAAAACAAAGAACAGAGAAGAGACAGAGGGAGAACACATATTATGATGATTGACAATGAGGGAACTAACAGAGGAATAGAGAGAATACAAAAGTAAAAGAAAGAGATTATAGCAAAACCAAATATGAGATAGTGAGGTAAATATAGGGAAACAAAAGAAGGGAGTGGGGAACGTCTGAGAGAGAGAAAATCTCATAATATGTCTTGCAGAAACGAAGGAAACTAAAAGACTGTATATGAGAAATTGATCTTGAAATCTCGAAACAAATACAATAAGACGATAATTGATTGATAGATAAATCTATTGATTGATTAGGTGATTGATTAACTGAACAAATACACACGAAATGAAGTTATGGTCAAACAAAATCTGTTGCAGAAACCACAATCTTAAGAGAAAGGGAAGGGAAGTATAAGTTTGAGTGTATGTGACAATAAAAAGAGAGAGCAGTAGAGTGGTAGGGAGAGATGGCGTAAGAGAGAGGAGACAGCAAAGAAAGAAGGAAGTCAGATGCATGCGTGAGTGCGCGCGCACGCACACCTGAGCATAAAACAAATTGACAGATTCATTTAAGAATAGGATATATTTCGTTGCGATATTCATTCTGACTCATTGCTACCGAAGTTCAAATTTTGTCGAGGTTAACATTGAAGTTTAGCATTTCGGAGTCGATGTATAAACCTCCATCCAAGCTACTGATTTGACGAAACTGTAATTGGATTGAGAAAAAATGCGGCCATTTTTTTTCTGATGGCAAGAACTGCTACGACATTGGCGCTGAGCTGTATCGGATCAAGTCTGCAGCCTTTCTATGGATACATATCAGTAGCATGCAGAGAGACTCCCACGTATGGGCGGTTGGCATACACGCACTCACGCACTCATAACCATACAAATATAGATAGATAAATAGATAAATAGGGAGATAGATGGATTCAGAGATATGTATGAATTCGCATGTAAATATATGTATGATGACATCATAGAGTCACACACACATAGTATTCGCATGAATGTATAAATACGTATGTATGTACGTGTATATATATATATTCATATATACGCGTGTGTGTGTGTGTGTGCGTGTGTGTGTGCGTGTTTGTATGTGTGTATGTGTGTGTGTGTGTGTGTGTGTGCGTGTTTGTGTGTGTGCGTGTTTGTGTGTGTGTGTGTGTACATACATATATTTATACCCTGCAATTATGATCAATATCTCATGTAGGTTCATTTTTTATAGCACAGCTGAATACTTTTTTCATCATTTCAAGTTCCTCCTTGAACGAAAATCGTCAGTTAGTACCTGAGCTGAGAATTATCACCAGTACTAACTTATTTTTATGGTGAAGCACACTATAAAGTCCGGATTCTAATCTTGCGGTCTGTCTTTATATTTACATAAGGTAAATTAATTTGCCACCTAAAAGGTTTTCTAGATCACATTTAGATTATATCCGCCAAGTATATGAATCATGTTTCGTTTTTTTTATGGTAGGGTTTAATATACGAAACATTTCATCCGTACATCGGGAAATGTTTTACACTTCAATTCATGAATACCATGCTGAAGACACCAACAAAACATCTACGCCGAAATTACCAACATACTATTATTTAAATGCATCATATTACTGTGTTTTTAATTTTTTTTCCTACTAGTGGAACTAATATTTTAATAGGTAATTTAAAGCTGTTTTCACGCATACTAACGTATGATTTTCCAGTCATTATACTGCGTGCTTTAGACGTCTCTACAACCTAATTGATATTGTTCACTAAATGTCTGTCATTTACTGGTCATAACTCTTTACGCCGGTATTTCATTCAGGCCGCTGGCGTGTTCAAAGTAGATCCACGGTCTTCGTACATTATAAAACTACCAACGTTATTTGTGTAGCTATTTTTTACTTTGATTATATTTTTATTCAATGATTCGTAATGAATGAACATAAGTATTTAGAAAATTCTTATAAAATAATGCTACGGAGTTGTACGATGTTTATCTTAACTTTCATATTAAAAGATGTATCAAACCAGATTACGTTAAGTTTGTGAAATATGTTTTCTGCTAAGTGAGAATCTATTTTTGTATATTACCATTTTCGAATGAATTTTTGAATTATGACGACATATCAAAAAATTTTCAAGACAATTTTCTAAAAATAAGAAATTTGGCTAGACTCCTTTGTACAGTTTCAAGTGGAAGGAGAACGTGGCACCACAAGAACGAGAATAAGAAAGTGAAAACGACAACAAAATGATAATTCTTTTGCTTTTGTCAGAGTAGTGAGGAAAAAATGGTCGTATGGATTTAGTATGGTGCTCGTTTAAAAATTCACAGACTGTTTTTTAATGCGAGAGAGATTTGTTGAAGGCCGGAGGGTAAAACCAACGAAATGTGGCTAATTACTGAGATTCACACGCTAATCAAATTATATCTGGGTGTGTGTGGACATAAACATGCACACACACGTGCGCACACACACACGCATGTATCCATGTATGTATAAATAAATGCATTCGTACACACACACACACACACACACACACACACACACACATATATATATATATATATATATATATACATTTACATACACGCACACACACGCACAAACACACACATATATATGTGTTTACATGTATATATATGCATAAACAAATACACAAAAATGTATACATCTTAAAGTAAAATGCATAGTACGCTTTCAAACCGCAAATTTACATAAACAAGAAATGTGTATTAGAGATTGTCAAGATCAAATGAATGAACATGGTAATGCAAATAGTAGAAAATATGTAGATTACCACTTGATCTAGATAGAAAAGTTGGTGGTATATCTTGATAGAAGCAGATCAGAAGCTAAGATAAATATTTCATGGACACTGGTAAATAAATATCAGAACATAGAATCAACACATAAGAGAAATCGTGGAAGAATTACAAATCATTCTGCCTTTCGTTAAGTAGAATGTATATTACAAAAATAAAGCAGATGTTAACAGTACATAATATAGTATTGGAAGGTACAGATTTATATATATATATATATATATATATATATATATATATGTGTGTGTGTGTGTGTGTGTGTGTGTGTGT
>NC_068983.1:141190601-141191322 GCF_001194135.2 Octopus bimaculoides | reverse complement strand
TATATATATATATATATATATATATATATATATATACTTCAAATTTATAGAAAAACAAAGACGAAGACAGGTGTAGGAACAACAAGCAAGGGTATTAGTTTGACGCTCAGGAAAAATGTAAACGTCTTTTATGTTTATCTTAAATTGGGAAAAATAAAAGTATAAAAAAACCGCATTATCTATGGGATGACCCAGTATAATATTATATATATCATGTATATACATATAATATATACATCATATATACATATGTATGTGTCTATGTATGTATGCATGTATGTATGTATGTATATATATTAGAAAGTTTGGAGGTGATGTACAGATATTATATATTAGAAAAAATAAGATACTCAGAGATCTGGATGGTTGTACCTTTACAGATTTTTATTAATATATCACATGTTTTTATAATTCATATATTAATGTGTGTATGTGTGTGTGTTTGCCTGTGTAGCTGAAAGGAGCGTCTATGGAAAAGAGAAGGAAAGAAAGAAGGAAGAGAGAAAGACGAAAAAAATTGTGTTTACTTCTATACAGCTGGTCAGTTCTTACATCTATACTGACCAGCTGTATAATGTAAACACAATTTTTTTCTTCTTTCTCTCTTACTTCTTTCCTTCTGTTTTCCATTGACACTCCTTTCAGATACACAGGCACACACACACACACACACACACACACACACACACACACACACACACACACACACACACACACACAC
>NC_068983.1:141181803-141186333 GCF_001194135.2 Octopus bimaculoides | reverse complement strand
GTGTGTGTGTGTGTGTGTGTGTGTGTGTGTGTGTGTGTGTGTGTGTGTGTGTGTGTGTGTGTGTGGAATTTTTAGGAAAGATCGAGGGGAAATAAAAGTAGCTAAGTGTTACTTAAATTTCTTAGGAAACAATTATTACACTTGTATGTTTTAATTCTTGGATTGTCGCTCACATGGATGCCAGTGTTTCACTGGTACTTAATTCATCGAGCCCAAAATGATGAAAGACAAAGTGGACTTCGGCGGATTTAGAACTCAGAACATAGCAGCAAACGAAATATCGCCAAGCATTTCGCGCAGCGTGCAAACGATTCTACTAGCTCATCGCCTTTCATCATTTGAAAATAATGATGGCACTTGTATAAAAACCGGACAAATGGATAGTGCTTGTAATTTAAATGATACAGCCTTATCACAAATTACGTCAAGAGAAGATATTAAAAGTTTTATAAAATTTTAATCCACGCATACGATCGTTTGGAATGGTATCGCCATGTAAGAAACATGGAAAAGATTAAATTAATTAATTATAATTATAATTAAATTTAATTAATTACATATTACCAGTCACCTCATCGTAAAAAGAAGAATACATCAAAAGAAGGTATCAGAAGAATATCATGTTGTTACAGAAGACTATATGGAGTCCGTGTCACATAACTCATTCGGATGTTCGTAATATGATTAAATATGAAATATAATAACATGCTTAGGTAGTGTTGAGTGTAGTTGTGTAAGAACTAAATATTATGAATATCGGAAAGAGTTATGTGAGACGGACTCCATATAGTCTTCTGTAACAGCAATATTCTTCTGATACTGTCTTTCTGATGTATTCTTCTTTTTGCGATAGAGGAGACATGTATTTGAAAGAATGAAGTAGAGAGATTTGGTACAGAGAAATTAAAAGTAATAATTGTTGGAATCCGGGTCAAAGAAATGGGAAACAGAGATAGCAGAATTTACATATGCCTATAAATTACCTTTCGGTATAAATGTAGTAATGAAAGTATCCTAGGAAGCGTAGATGTGTTGCAGATAAGGACTGAGAAATTTGTGTTTCTTTGCGAAATTGGACGTGTGGCCTGCGACAGATTAAGAGAGGTGATATGTGGGACTTAATTTAGAATGAAAATATCGGATATTTGAGAAGAAGAAGGAGAATTAGCCTTGGTATTAGAACTTACTAATTCGCATCATGTGTGTATTTATATATATGGCTAAATGTAAATGCATCGCTGTATTGCTATTGGTGAGCCTTGTACAACACGTACGTGCTTTGTTACCAACTTAGGGATAAAAGTGGTCTTTTGGTTTTGGTATATCTTCAGTTCCTGACGGGTATGCTAAAACATCTTTAACAGCACATGACTGATAGCAATTACCCTGTTGTTTATAGAGTGAATCCATCATCTTTACAGTGGCTGTAGGCTCTTGAAAGAGAGCAATCCGTATTAGAAAACCTGTTACCGGTTAAGATCACGTACATATCGTGTATGTTAATGCTTTCCATTTTGTTTTCTCTTTCATTGTATAGCCTACCCTAGACCTAAACATTTTGCTCATAACATTAAATCTAGCATTAAATAGAAAAACTTATTTTAAAGCTCTTAATTTCTATTAAATTAATCGTCTTACAAGGCATTAAAATTTGTTTAACTTCTAAGTAGTTTAGCTTGTGTACGTGAATTGAAATCCTAGGTCTCTCAAGCGGTGCATAAATTTTAATGAGATCACAAATACGAGAGTGACTAACAGGAGAATATCTATGGTATTTACACTGGAATGTAAAAAAATAATCTACCTCACTTGATTTAATAAAGTTTTGCTATGTAATTTTGAGAAAGGTAAATCAAGTAGGAACTTGAATAAGGTCGGCGAGTTTAACGGCCAAAACAGTGTGATTATATCAACCAAAATTCTTCTATATATATCCTTTTCCCTTGCAGCGGTAACAAGGACACATATCTAGCTTGTGGTGATACGAGTTTTTGTGGAAGTTAAAGCTCTCCAGGGAACTAATATAAAATGTTTCACTTTGCTGTGACTCATAATAAATGATAATAGAACCAATGCGTATGTTAATCTATTGTATGAATGACATTCTTTGTTACATGAAGTAAATTACATCGCAAATATTGTTTATCACTAAGTACTATAATTTTTGCGTTGGAATTTGGCCCAAATTCTGAGACATTGGACATTTATTGTATTCTAAGTTCACATTCAACAATATATTACTCGTTCCAAATAATATATATATGGCTAGTGTAAGGATGATAAGCAGCATCACAGTAACATTTACCACTCTAGCTATAGTTTCCACAACGATTACTGATGATTTATTAAACTTTTTCCCGACATTTATCAAATAGCTTCGTGAAAATTGCTTTAAATGTGAAGTGAACCTCCTGAGAATTTTCTTGTCTATACGAAGAAAGTAAATGCTGCCAGCATTTTGATTTTCAAGGAGAGAGAAGCGAAGAAAAAGTTTCAATTTTTTTAAGACAAAAAGAATGTTGTTCTAGTAGTTAACCTATGTCATGCATTTCTATTGATTTCTTCTTGCTGAAATTTTTCCAGAATTAGAAGTGAATGAATGTAAGACTGCTAATAAATATTCCTGTTTCTTATGAGTGTCGCATTGTGATATAAGAGCAAACTTTCGACCAAATCGAGTTCAAGCTTCTGATTTGATAAGTGGCTAAAATACTTTCACCTATTTCTATGTTTCACTGAAAGTATACGAATATTTCAACACGTGAGCTTGATCTTTGCTGCAAAAGTCAAAATATCATACTTAATCAAGACACAACACTTGTAACATTACCGTAATTTGATTTTTTATTATTCATAAACGAAAGAAAGACGGTGAACTGGTAGAATCGTTAACACGTCGGACAAAATGCTTCGCTGCATTTCGTCTGTCTTTACGTACTGAGTTCATATTCCCCTGAGGTTGACTTTGCCTTTCAACTTTCGTGGTCGATAACATAAGTACCAGCTAAGTACTGGGTCGATATAGTCAACCTATCCTGTTTCCTGAAATCACGACCCTTGTGCCAAAATCTGAAATCATTATTCATATAAGAAAGTGATCTATGTGCTAATATAAGAATGATTAAGATATAGTAAATCATTTTTGAAGTAAGCATATAACCCGTGTACAAGTATGCTATTGGTATGGATAAAAGAGTATGGATATGAAGAAACCTTTGATATGCGGATGTTGATGATGTAGTTTGCATAGACAAGGTGTTGCCTATCAGTACACCCAAATACCCAAATCTATCCGGTTCGAATGCACTACACTAAAGCGCAGAGTGAAGCTTAGGAAACTGAGACATTATGACTTCCAGCCATCAAGTCATTTAAAAGATTTCATTTATGATTGGAAAATACAATGTCTTGTAGATTTTGCACATGACAGTGCTTAAAAGGAATATTGTAAACTATAAAATGGTATGGATATCATGGAATATCACTTCTCCGTACAAATGTAACTGAAAACATGCACCTGCAAAATAATACAGCATACTAGGCCTTTATTATCTATGTACAACTTTCGTCGAAAGACACAAACTTCATCACATTTCCTTCTTTGCCAAAATGTTAGTCTTAGTTCAATGGAAGGTTGATGTTATCAAAGAACTTCCATAAGAAACGTGATTTAACTGATTAGTCCGCAGACATATAGTCAGAAATGTTGACTCGAGCCAACTAAGAGACGACGCAATTACTTAGATTACTAATAAGTGTTCTCAAACTATCTGTAGAATCAATATTGGCATTCACTCTACGAATTCTATCAAACTGTCTACAATAGCCATATGAATGAACCTGTGACAAAGAAAATATAAAATAAGCAACAAAAATATTATTCCATTGTTTGCAGAATTGAAATCGAAGTGAAAACTGTCAGAAAATTCCTTTAGTTCCTTTACCTTGAATAGAAACGACTTTGGACGTTTATAATTACTTGCACTATCGAGAGATTCACAAAATTCTTGAGAACAACTGGTTTATATAATACAAATATATAAGCGCCGTCACAATGATTATTAGTGATTGAATTCACACAGGACTGAACTACGCGCTATTTAAAAAGTCGTGTGAGAATCTTGCAGCAGTTCGTATGGTATTCAATATGAAAAGGAACAAGTCTAAACTGTCAACTCTATTTGAATATATTTTTTTAATTGCGTATAAGTGAAATGCCTTTACTTTATTAGAGAAAAGTAAGGATTCGTAACGTTTCAAATTATGTATTCACCGGATAATGGCATTTATTCACTTGTCAACGAAATAATAGAATGTGATGAATAATACATCGAGTACAATTTTAATGACTGTATTTTCACTTTCTATAACTGCTATATAATTGCGCGTTTCACTTGATTATTTTGCTCTTCTATATATTTGAACCGAAGTTGCTGCACGACATATAATATAAATATTCACCTTCACTTTCTCTATCTGTCTCTTTCCCTCCCCAGCGCTCTCTCTCTCGCTATATATATATATATATAT
>NC_068983.1:141179411-141181716 GCF_001194135.2 Octopus bimaculoides | reverse complement strand
TATATCTTGATTTTTTTTCATAAGTTCACTGGAATATCTCCCGATAATTTTGTGACTTGCAATCCATCTATGCCTTGCCACACTATATGCTTAAATAATTCTTTATTGTTATTTATTTATTAGTTTGATTTCGCTTATTGGTTACATCTACTTTCTCGTCTAAGAGGGCAATTCAGTTCCTTTACTCGAAGACTAATTCAGCAGAGTTTGGACATTATGGAATTAGAGCTATGTGCATATTCATTTAAACTATATTCGATAAGGCTTTTAAAGTGCCAGTGCTAGAGCCAATATACTGCACTGAACTTCTGAAAAAATTTGTAATTTGGATTTAGAGAAAAAATACTCACCACCACTTGGAAGTTCGACACTAACAGAGACAGGTTCTATGTTAGGTGGGAAGATGAATGTAGAGGGGTAGAGTGAAATTAGAGTGTCTGTGAGTGCCTCATGGTATTTTTCGTACATGACCTATTAATCAGTAAGGGAGAAATGAGTATATCATGTGTGTATTCGGTAGTAAAATATATAATATTTGATGAAAATTCCATGAGTATACAGCTGTTCTATCTGAAGTAGATAAACTTAACTAAACAGAAACTTTCAAGGTAAACATTTATCTTTTCAGGAAAATATGCCTTAGTACATATTTGACAAGCCAGCATGTGCTAAAACCATTGGCAAGGAGAATATCTTTCCTTGAACCTGTGAAATATATATTACACGCCACCTGGAAGGGTACGCTTTCGTCATTATAAACATGAGAAAAGCTACTAAATCTCATTATTAGGAAAAGTAAGTATATCTCTAAAAGTACACGCTGTAACAGACAGTGGCAACTGTGCTATACAAGTGTATAAAGTACCAACCACATTGTCAACAGTTGTCCAGAGTGTTCACAAGGCACAATATTTCTCAAACATATTTACATTAGATTCAGTGGGGATGACTGACCTAGTGTCCACAAGAAAGGCAAACCAATATCTCAATGTAACTAGACTTTCTCAATCAAGGACTACTTCTTCAATATTCTAATAACAGCTACAACTTAGTGCAAGCAGAATAATCCTGTTAGATAGAGAATAAATACCATACAGTGTTCTTGAAGTCTGTTGTCTTGCTGATGTAAATGTCTTGTCTTAAAAGAAAGGAAAAAGACCACAAACAGAGCTAATAAATGAAAGCAGGTCTTATACCAAAGCTACAGATTTTCATTTGTATCTATTATCAAAGGAACAAAGAGTAACATAAAAAAGCAAATTTTCATAAACACCTAGACATGCTACATAATCCAAGAAAGAAGAAAGCAATCCGATTCAGATAATGCCGGTTAATGGTAAGAATCAAAGATCAAATTTCGCCGAGGTCCACTTTGTCTTTTATCCTTTCGGGGGTCGATAAAATAGATACCAGTTGAGAAATCGATGTAATCGACTTATCCACTTCCTCAAAATTGCTGACCTTGTGCATAATTTGAAACCAATATTTACGTTTTCTTCATATCTTCGGGATGCATATCCATGTATGTTCTATTTTTGGTATGCTGAGCGTTTCACATCCAGGTTTTCTTTGAGATATATTAGTTATATGAGAGGTCATATGAAAGAGAATGCTTCCTCTTCCTGCGGAGCTCGCTGCCGATACGTAGGATATGGCCCTCTTCACTTTTCAGCACTAAGTTAATCTACTTATTTTTGTTGTTGTTGTTTAGTAACTGCTGTGTGAGAGGGACTATACGAGATTCGAAGGCTGTCTGCACTGATCTTAAGTCTTATCCCCTTCATCTCTTCTTAGATAGAGCCTATCGGTACAACTATTTCTGGGGAGATTTCCAGTTGATGCCATATATCTTGCTGGCTTTTACGTCCTATGGAGTGAATTTCCTCTTCCAGTCAAATTTCAGAAATGTTGGAATCAATATTGATACTGCGAATACAATGTGAGGTAGTGTCATCATTTTGTACGTAAAACAACTGTTCCCACTGTCATATTTTACCAAGTCTGACATAATATTCTCGTGTTACCGTATCTTTATTCACATTACTTATGTATGTATGTGTATATGTATGTGGGCAGATATTTTGGAGATGTACATTGTCAGGCAAGTGATTTGACCTGACGCCGTGTGTTGACATTAAATCAATTACAAAGTGGGAGGCATTTATTAGGTATAGAGAAACATACAGAAACTGTTAAAAGTTACGACAAAAAATTTGAGATTTAAAGCATAAATGCTTAAGCGATGCTAACAGTCAGTGTTTTCCTTTGGATTCAATGTCTATCTGCCTTTCGCGCTGTTATATAT
>NC_068983.1:141177931-141179109 GCF_001194135.2 Octopus bimaculoides | reverse complement strand
TATATATATATATATATATATATATATATATATGGCAGTAAAGTGCAGACAACTGACAGGATGGATACTGACGTCCTTCAAGACAAGAGACCAAGCAACTATGCTGACACTGTGGAGAACATTTGTTTGTAGCTACCTGGGCTACTGCTTCCAGTTATGGTCACCACATACCACCAAGCTAACAGCGGAGCTTGAAGCAATCCTACACTACTACACTAAAAAGAGTTAAACAGTGCCGCAGATAAGCTACCGGGATAAACTGAGAAAATTACTGCTTTACTCCCTAGAGCGAAAGCGCGAAAGATATGCAATAATATACATATGAAAAATACTAGAAGAGCTAGTACTTAGGTGAATGCGTGTGGCTTAGTGGTTAGGGCATTCGGCTCACGATCGTAAGGTCGTGAGTTCAATTCCTAGCGACGCGTTGTGTCCTTGAGCAAGACATTTTATTTCACGTTGCTCCTGTCCACTCAGCTGGTAACAATGAGTAGTACCTGTATTTCAATGGGCCGGCCTTGTCACAATCTGTGTCATGCTGAATCTCCCTGAGAACTACGTTAAGAGTACACGTGTCTGTGGATTACTCAGTCACTTGCACGTTAATTTCACGAGCAAGCTGTTCCGTTGATCGGGTCAGCTGGGACTCTCATCGTCGTAACCGACGGAGTGCTAGTACTTAACTTTGGCATTGAGTGTTATACAGATGCTAGAACTGGCCGCCATTGTATTGTATCAAAGGTACCATCTACTCCATCTAAATTCAGGACCAGATACTGCAATAGTCTAGGGTTCAAAGGGCCACAGCTCTTCAATGCCCTGCCACAAAAATTAAGAAATTTGCATAAAGTGGAAGTAGATGTCTTCAGAAAGGAACTAGACATCCACTTCTCCACAATACCGGATGAACTAACAGCCCGGCAAGAGGTACAGACGAGGGCAGCGAAATCAAACTTCCTTATACACCAAATGTACCAACAGCTGGGACAAGGGCACATACAGGAGTGCTGATGTGAAACACCCAGACTGAGGAAGTGAGAAAGACCATGATAGTGCTCCAGCATGACCACGGCCGCATGGCTGAAACGATTAAAAGAGTAAAGGAGTTATGTATGTATGTATGTATGTATGTGTATATATATATAATATATATATATATATATATATATGTATATATA
>NC_068983.1:141176286-141177321 GCF_001194135.2 Octopus bimaculoides | reverse complement strand
AATGCCCTTTATATAAATATAAACGAATATATATATATATATATATATATATATATATATATATATATATATATATGCTGTCCGTCGATTTTGAAGGTGTCTGTTCCAGATATTTTGATCGACCGAGAAGACTGCTCCTAAAATTAACTTGCATGTGTCTGACCGCTCCAGGGACACGCGAACGTTGAACATAGTTTTCAGAGAGATTCAGCGAGACAGACAGTATGACAAGACTGGTCTGTTGATTTGCAGGTACAGCTCATTTTTGACAGCTGAGTGTTCTGCAGCAAGGAGAAGTAATCTTGCTCAAGGACACAATTCGCGGCCAGGAACGAACTTACAAACTTATAGTCGTGAATCGAATACCCTAGACACTAAATCATGCACCTTTACATACACACACGCGCGCACACACACACACGCGCACACACACATACACACACACACACACGCACGCTCGCGCACAATGATATGTGTGTGTTTGTGTGTATATGCGTGTTTGTATCTGAGAGTGTGCATCGTGTATGTATGTGTGTGTGTGTATCTGCGTGTGTACATGAGAGACTTTGTATGTATGGTGTACGTTCGTATGCGTGTGCGTGCATTTGTGTGTTGTGGATAGCTTCAACTTACTGTTGTTTAACAGCAACAGATCCGTCATACTTACTGTGAATGAAAATTCATGACTATCCACTCGATGTTCCCCATCGAAGCACCGATAATTGCAGTTAGTTTATTTTCTTCCTTCAAATTTATATATTTTCTCCTGTGTAATGTCCAGTAGAAATAACCAGAAGCTTATTTTCTTTCTTATTACGGGATTATATCTTAAGGTAGAGGAATTAAAGGCTTTACTACTTAATAGCAAAGAAAAGAGCAATAATTTCGTTTAAAAAATACATTATATCGCTTTTCCTTTCCTATAACACACACACACACAAGCACACGCACACAGACAGATATATATGTATGTGTGTGTGTGCGCGTATGTGTGTATACATAGGTATATAAGAATATGTATATATATATATATAT
>NC_068983.1:141168371-141175992 GCF_001194135.2 Octopus bimaculoides | reverse complement strand
ATATATATATATATATATATATATATATATATATATATACATATATATGCAAACACGCACGCACATACATACGCTCACATATAAATATGTACACATATAGCACGAAAGGTCTCTTCTGGTCGATATTATTTTCGATATTGTAGGAAAGAAATCCTGTCTTTTATATGTAAATATAATATGAGGTGTATGTATACCTACACATACCGCAACTACGTACCGTCGTACATGCAGAGACAGGTATATACCAAACGTACAACCTCACATACATATGATGAAATATGCATAACATTTTTTTTCTGTTTCCTGGAATATGTTTTTCCCTTTACTTATTATAAGATTACTGCTAGAAAATGTATTTCGAGCTACAAATAAATAGAGGATTAAAAACTGCTCTAAAATATAATTTGTAGGAAAGGTTTCCCCTAACCACAATTGGTTACTTATTCTTGCTTTATCGAACTATGTTTACTGTTCCAATACCGTAATCTTCTTAGGTACCAATTAATTCCAACGTTATTGACCTGGACAGATCTAGTAAGTGAGTGATGTGTGTCTAAATACTTTGGTATTTATTTAATTTATATTTTTAGATTTTGTGGAATAAGTAGTTAATTGTAATTTATGAGTTGTGAATAACCTGCGATAATTATAGTAGAAGGAATAATAACGATATTAATAATGATGATGATGATGATAGTGATGCCGATGATGAAACAAACTACTACTACTACTACTACTACTACTACTACTACTACTACTACTACTAATAATAATAATAATAATAATAACAACAACAACAACAACAACAACAATATAGTTTAAAATTAAGAGTGGTAAAAACTGTAAAGTTCTATTAAGTGTCCAATGAGATGCGTCAGTCATGGTACTCTATTGAATCTAATTGATTCGCACCGCTTAAGGCCTTAGAGAAAATAGTAGCGTCCTACCTATCATTTTTCGTTTGTTTAAAGAAAAGTTTATTCATAGATAAGCAAATAAATCTTTTCTAAGATAAGACTGTTAATGGATGTGGCTTCCACTGTTGTGCTTCCATTGTTAGTGTTAATATACTGAGCAAAGTAGCAAGTAAACGCCATCATTAAAAAAAAAATCATCTAGTGTAAAAAACATATTAGTTAGTTACCGTCGTTATTCTGATTCTCTTGGAAATTAGTTCCGGCAAACTAGTCAGATTTCTGTCTTATTAGCCCCTTTTAAGTGAGCATATACGTCAGTGTACTAGCCTGAATAAGTAAGTTGAAAATCACTAAGTAAATATATACATGAATGTATAATTGCTGACGTAGAGACTTAAAAATATACTACATTGTTCTAAGATAATATCTCATGAGTCTTAAGATATTTGATACAATGAACATCAGCATACTTTTTCTTGAATATTGAGCAGTAAGAAATCACAAAGTATCATTACTTGAAAAATATTTTGATGCTTGTAAATTTACGTAGAGTTTCTCTTCGTGCTGCTTCGTCAGGTACTGTGAAATCTATTCTTTCCTGATCAGGCCAAATAAGATTAAAACCGATCGATGCGGTATCCTGCGTTTGCTGAAGTAAAAATTATAACTTTAATCAACATTTTATATTATTTTTATCCCTGAACTAAACTTTGCTTGCACATTTCTTTGATACTCGGTTTAACTATTGTCTTTTGTCACGAGGAAGACGCGAGATAGTTATTTTTTTCCGTGAATACATCTATTGTCTAATTTAGTTTGATTCTGTTTCCGAAATGAAGCTCCATTATTAATGATTTTTCTTAGTCGATCAATAAGTACCAGTAATATATTGGGTTTAATTCAATCAACTGTTCTTGATATATGTTGTTAATGATAAACTTCTGACTTATGGCTATGGGAGATAACAATATAAATGTAAAGAAATTATTGATTACATTAGAACTAAGTTCTCTTGGAGACAAATTCGTGACTCGATTTCATTAAACACTGACGCTAGTTCATTTCGTTTACACCGCTAATGTACTTGATAGAGCAATGAATGTTTGAAATTACCATTTTTTGCATTGTCAATTTCCAAAACTTCTCGTTACGCACGAAGTAGATATTTGGTTGTAATCTCTGTAAACTATATGTGTAACTGTACGTTCAAGTTCATAAATGAGATTCGATTTTTTGATATATTTATAGTTTCGTTTCTAATAGGAAAGTATAAATTACTGGCAGGATATATTTCCTTGCAAACAACCCAAACGTTGACAGGTTATATAATTTAAAAAATAATGCTCCCATGCGAATTAATAATAAAAAACCTAACGCAACTATGTAAGAAAACTTCAGCTTTTAACACTTATACATAGATGTTGCGTTACGTTCTGCTATGTGCTTAGCTGCACATAACGTTGGCCCCATCAGCACAATGACCTTAAATACAAGCTGAGTTTACCGACAATGTTGTAGGACGAAAACATACCAATGGCTAAGTGAGGTAGGATAAGTTAACGTGCGATTACTAATGTGGCCGACAGAGGCAAATATATCATATATCATCCTTCCACATCCAATAAACATGTCTGACATCAATAATTATTGTATATGTTTCAGATTCAATGAAAATATCTTAATGAAATTGTATGCCAAGTTAGCACATCACGACAAATCAATAGATGTGTTACATATGTCGGATTATTTCGAATGTATTATTTAACATTATTGTTTCGTCTCCCATATCACAGACTTGCTCTAAAATCAATTGAAGACAATTCTTATGGATTTATTAACCCACTCCTAATTATAGAAATAGAAAATTTTGAGCATAGTTAAACAATGACTCAAAGCAATCATATTCCATACATTATCCGACAAGACTGCTCTACAGAAACGGTAAACTGTTGGAATAAGAAATTTAGAATACATTAGTTCGCTATTAAGCATAATTGTTTTATGATCCTAAGTTTTAAAACCTTCTCTGTGAACAATATATATTTAATTCTCCGGAGTATAAATTAAATATGAAGTCGAAGGGTCGATCTAATCGACTGGCCCGTCCTCCCACAAAATTTCGGGCCTTGTTCCTAGAGTAGAAAATAATATAGGGCAATTTGGCTAAGCATATGGTCAAATGTATTTCAACTATGATAGATATGCTCGTTTCTATTTATTGGGACATTTTATTCAACATATAAAACCATTTCTTTTTAGAGTGCAGGGTGAGATATCAAAGCTATTTCTATACTGTCGAGATGTAATTAGAGGCTTCCTAGTTAGCTAATTTCTGTTAGGTAAAGAAATGACCACACCTAGATTTGAACAGACAAAATATAACGAAAACGGTATTATGCAAGTTAGATATAAATGATATCTATTTAGTTAAAAAAAAAACCTTTACATATTCTGGTAGGTAGAAGCAAAAGCTAGATATTAGAAAGGTATAAGGTGAAATTAAATTATATCGGCTGGAAATTGATAGAGACGGTAACTGTTTTGTGTTTCATAGTATTTACCATATTCTTTTATGGAATGTTTGGTAGAATGCACAGTATACGGAGTTCATTGTAATATAAGATTTATATGAGTAAGGTAAGTTATCGTAAAGTTATCTTGCTGAAACTCTCGAGACTTAACGAACTCGAATAAAAGCAAAAGAACATGAAATTTAACAACAGACACAACGGTACAGAATAAACAATCAGAATAAATCTAATAGATTATATATTTAAAAATGCTACATTTATTGTAAATTCAAACCACCTATCTAACATCTCCAACAATGTAACTAAAAGTGTTAAATTAAATGCAAGGTTATAACTAGTTCAAATTTGCTTGCATTACGTTCGAACCCATAAGAAATCCATTCACTTGTCTTTTGTCATAGAAAACTCGCTGTATACAAATGGTGTAGATACACCTACCCAGTGCCACCTACCCAGTGCCACCTACCCAGACTGTATGATCCAAACATTTCGTAGTGTTATCTCCTCTTCAGTCGCAGAAACTGGACAGGTTGCACTGTGAGCTAAGAAAGATTTTCTGTCTTATATTTCAGTCATCGTACAATGACTCATAGCGCTAATCGGCGGCTCATCCTAATTAAAGAACCCGAGCTGAAGAGGAGATAACCACTCAGAAATGCTTGCATCTCACACTCTGAGTTGGTGGCACTGCGAGTCGACTTTGGTGTATTTACACCATTTGTTTACAACGAGAAATGTTTTCCATGACAAATCACAATGAATGGCTTTCTCACTAGATCGAACGTGCTCCAGTCATATTTGAACTGGAAATAACCTTGTATTCATACATATCACTGCTTAGCGTTACCACTCTGTAATTTGTTAAATGAAAGTTTACATCGAGCATACACGCTCATCATTCGAGCTTCTCTCGATTTCGCGACGCTTAAGTAACTGGAAATAAAACACTTTTCCCCACTGAAATGGACACTCGTCCATCGTAGTTTTAAAGTCCAATTACAGGTACTCATTTTCAAATGAGTGTATAAAAGCAGTGCGCAATGTATTATTCTCTAGGACACAGCACATTTTCTCAGGCCAGCAATCAGACACATGACCATTAAGCTGCTCTCTCAACCTATGGGCTCACTACGTCACAGCTGAAGGTCAGTAAAAAGATTTATTATAATATTTTCACACTTAATAATATTTGAGAGTGAAGCCACTCACCAAGGTAAAACAGTGATTTAAAATAATATCTGGACTTAAGGGAAAGCATACTAAAATATACAAGAGAAGAGAACACACAAAGAAATGTTAGAGTAACCTAAATGAAAATTTGCTTTACCATTTTTCAACAGTAACTTGGTCTGTCATATAGAATTATATTTAATTTCGAAAAATTATAAAGAATTATATTTAATTTCAAAAGAATCACACAAGAAACAATCTACATAAGCTATTTAATAGACCCAAAACCCAGTTGGGTTTCAGTTGTTTTTCTAGCTTCAGCAACATTATAACAAATAGTAAGCACGACAAACCACAGCATATTTATAGTAAAGACGTACATTATCTTTCCTTAATCGATTCAATGGCTAGAAAGTAAGGTAATAACTCAGTATAATGACTTGCAAGACAGCTAACGAAATAACCAGCAATGCAAGTGTAATAATAATAATTTGTTTCTTATTAGCCGTCAATATCATATAGAAGTGTTTGTTTCCTGTTTTTTATTCCTTCCTTTTTGCCTTTTTCTCCTTCTGCAAATATTCCTTTACTTATTACCTCTTTAAAGTGTGCTTCTTCTCCTCGTGTTAGACAATTGCATAGGCTTGTCTTCTCCAGTTTTACTAACTCTCCAACATTCATTAACGCCCTTCGTACTGCTATTCTTTTCCATTATAACTGACCTATATCAGATTAGGGTGCATGGTTCTGTACATTGCGAACTGCTTTCTCGTTTTCCTGTCGATGTCTTTAAGTTCAGTCTTTCCCCTACCCAATAATCCCTGCTCCATAGCTAATCGGTAACACTGCTTAAGATTATGTCTTGTATTCCATTTGGATGTTAAAATCTTATTCATTCAGCGAAATTATAATTTGCGCTCAGTGACCTTCATTACTATACCTTTGATTATGTCTTTGTCTAGTATTCTCAGGTGTTTACGCTCCATCATCGTTAAATGACTGTATATCAAGTATGTCTATCCCAGTACTTTTAATGGGTTGTTGCTGCTTCCTCTATTTCATTGTATATTTTTCGATTTCTAAAACCATTCTAGAGTTGTTATAAATATTCTTATAATTGGCATTGACAGTCCCAGTGGAATTTTGTTTTGTCATGAAGCTTTAAATAATGAATAAGTAGATCTTTCATTATCTCCACTATTCTTTTCCAATAATAATCATACCTTACATTTAGTTAGTGTGAGCAATAAGAGGACTGGATGTGAGAGACGTCGCCTTGAAGGCTTTCACTTCTCATCTATATGTCTGTTATTGTTTCTCTTCCTGATGTTAACCGTACTCTCTTTGGAAGCATATTCTAACAGACGTCTAATGTCATTTAATGTCCTCGAGAATTCTAGGCATCACTTAATCCACGTGTATATGGCTTGACCGTACGTTTCTCTACAATTGACTCACACGGTCCATAAACCTACCAACTCTTAGTTTGTCTTTCTTAAAACTAGACATAGGTTCTAAAAATCTTGGCATCAAGGTGCACTTGAGATCGAAGTATCGATCACTGTTACACCTCCCATGGACATTCATAAGTTACTGACAAACTTTGCATGTGAAGTTACCAAAATTTGAATATTTGAAAAATGCTAAAATGTAGAAAATGATTGCATACTTTGCATTATCAATCAAATATATAAGTAACAAGATTACAAATAAAACGTTTCTCAAGATGCTCCAGAATAGAGTCTCTAAAGCATGGGTGGGGAAACCCCGCCCGCGGGTGGAATTTCGCCCGCGAGCACATTTTATTGCATCCGCAGCCTGATATACTCGTATGTAGAAAATATAATCTATATATAAATTTCACGCGCGATTTCGTATTATATAATTGTTTCAAGATGTCCTGAAAATCTCCGAGCAGAATATCTTGAATTTTTTTCAGCTTATATTAAAAAGATAAATTATTAGGCACTCAAGAATTCCGATTTTCAGTTTTTCTATTAAACATTGCAGTTGCTGAAATTAATCTTAAAGAAGACAGTCAAAAAGAAAGATTTATTTTACTTACTGGCTGGATATTAGGGTATATATTCAGTCACATGTCTTGGAATTGGAATGATGGCAACTGTTGCAAAGAAAGAAGTTAGAAACTGAATATACATATCAAATCTCTTGTTTCAAATTCTGGCATCAGTCACGCTTGGTGGAATTGTTTTAGTTTGGAAACAATCTCCATGAACATAGTTCGAAACCTGTTTTGACACATCTTCTAAAGCTTTTCAAGGTTATTTAGAGCTCCCTGTCTCACCCCACTTGACTGAGAGCACACAAATAAACACACATGTATGTATATAAGATATAATTTACCTTCTCTCTTTTACTCATTTCAGTAATTAGACTGCAGTGATGATGCATCACCGCTATGAAGTATTTAGTCGAACAAATCAACCCCAGCACTTTACTAAGGTCAGGTACTTATTATATCGGTCTCTTTTGCTGAGCCGCTAATTGATGTCAAGCGGTGATGGGGTACAAGGACAAAGACACAGTCAGTCACACACACGCACGTATGGTCATTAAAAATAAATATAAATAATAAATATAGTTTGGTTCTTTTTAGTCTTTGAGAACATGGTTGTGAGGAGGTTCTCCTTTGGATTTCAGTTCCTTTCGTAAAAACCTGTCATCAGAAAAGAGATAAGATTACTTAGTCTCAATTTTAAAATGGCAGGTCTCCCCACGCATTCATTTTATAAAGGAGCTAATTTTATGGATTAGAAGCTTAGTGTATTCATCCCGACGAGAAATATGAACATTGTTCAGCGACGTATCAATATGTAGTTTTTCCATCATTGTGAGTGAGCCACTTAATTGCTCGTTAGATTAATGAGTAGAGAAAATTAAATTTACAGTGCAATATATATATATATATATATATATATCTGCGTGTGTGTGTATGTGTGTGTGTGTGTGTGTGTGTGTGTGTGTGTGTGTGTGTGTGTGTGT
>NC_068983.1:141160879-141168361 GCF_001194135.2 Octopus bimaculoides | reverse complement strand
ATCTATCTCCTGGATAATGGTTTCTGACTTTTTTTTAGCAAATAAAATAATTTGCTGGGCGAAGTCTTCATCAACAAGTAGCCATAAATTAAACATATAAGTACGAGGCAATCCAGCATATGCCCCGTGCTTATACATTATAATCTTTCAAATCCACCGCACAAGCGCAGTTTTTTGTCGGCGGCAAATAAAATAATGCCGGCGTAACTTCGAAAATGTTCCAGAAAAAATTATCAATAATTAATAATATCAGGGTAATAAAAATATTTTTATTATCCTGATATTATTAATATATATATATGCACGACGGGCTTCTTTCAGTTTCCGTCTACCAAATCCACTCACAAGGTTTTGGTCGGCTCGAGGCTATAGCAGAAGATACTCGCCCAAGGTGCTACGCAGTGGGACTGAACCCGGTACCATGTGGTTGGAAAACAAGTTTCTGACTACACGGCTACATAAAATTATGTGGCCTCCACAGAAAGCTCCTTTAGTGGAACTGGATGACTAAGTCAACTGATCTCCTTTGTGATGACAGGTTATGAAAATAATTTAAATCTTGAAGAAACTCTCTTCACAACCATCATCTTGAAGACTCTGAAAAAGACAAAATACATATATTGTTTATATTTATTTCTAATGATCATAGTAAGTTAATTCTATCTTGTACCCTTTTTCTATACAATGTTTATTTGAAGGAAAATTTTGTATGTGTATGTAGAGTTGAAGTATTAGTGTAATGATAATGTTATCGTGATCTGATGAGCTGGTCTTCGTTATCTATCGGCATTGATTTCTAAATGAGTAGTATGCATACTGGTGCAGACATGTAAAATAATTTATTATACGTTGAAATTATTATTACACGATGAAGATTGCGAAACGATCGTATCCCTCAGTATAAAAAAGTAGCTAAATAAATATGTTCACCTCTCATACTTTCTGATATTCTACGGTTTACATACATCCCAACACCACCACACATATGTACACATTATGCATATGAAGAACTTTTTCAGTTTTCGTCTACCACACCCACTCATAGGCCTTTTGTCGGTTCCGATCTGTAGTAGACGACACTTGCGTAGGTTCTCACGCAGTGGGACAGCCCAGAACCATATGGTTGGGAAGTAAATGTCGTATTAAACAACATCATCTGCGCTATCCATACAATATAATATATAAATATATATAACGAAGTACTATGATTTTATAATTAAAAATGCTTTGTTAGTTGGTATCTAGGATGTTGAGTGATATTTATCATAGGGTAGTGGACGATAACATATTTCTGCCTATTATGCTCAAGATATGCGCTAATCACCGAATATAAAATGTTAGAAGACAGTGTTGATGCCATGAGCTTTGTAGAATTCCTGTAGCCAGATTTCAAACAATCCTGTAAAATTAACTTTCACGAAAGTTTCGAAAATCTTGCTAAGTACATATGAAGGGTTTACTCTGAAATAGATCTCTTAATCTTACTAACCGAAAAATAATCCTACCAAAGGCAAATTTACAGGAAGTAACTACATCAGTTTGTGGTTCAGATCAAATACTTCAAGTATTATTCTATATTCATTATCTTGAGTCTATGTAATTGTTTTCTAGTGGGACATACGTTCAAATATACGGTTTATATCGTTAAGTTTATAACAGACTTTAAAGTTAGCAGATTTTCAATATAAACCTATTTGAGTTATCTTACACAGTGTTTAGTTTTGAAGCAACAGATATCGAGAATCATTGTAATTCTCAGTAATTTCATTTCATTCTTATTACTATCTCCATTAATTCAGTCCTTACAATTCTCCTTTATTTCATTGTCGTCTTTCTTACACTTTTACTTTGCCTGTTTCTTCGATCTAGTTTAATCTGCATAGTTATCAAACTAAACAATGCTTTCTGATTTTCATATAAATCTTGACATAACACACGGAAATATATTGTTAATAAGAGGTTTCTCTTATCAGTATATCTTGTAGAAATTCTAACAACCAGTGGCATTCCTTATGAGCTTTCTAGCATCTTATTTGCATCTTAATGCTTCCTTCTTAAATGTATTTAGATTACCAGCATTCAAATATAGCATGTCATATGTGAAGAAATGACGCAAATAGCACAGCAGCATAAGAAGTACACTATCTTTCAAACCTACATGTCCTACGTTCAAATTCAACCAGTGTAAAATTAGATTCATAGTATTTTCTTGTTGATAAATTAAGTATCCGTTTCACATAACTGGCTCTTTGAAAAGTTCTTTTTGCATACGATTACACATGAATTAAAGAGATTATCATCAAGTATGGTCATACGCAAGATGTAATATTTGTTTTCATGGAGCCACTGTTCGTTGTGTTACTTAAGTAAATACTAACTGGTGAGGACTCTATGATTTGAATATTTTCCCCATCCTTGCTCTGTGCATGACATGCTCAATAAGATATAAGCTGCAGAGACTGTAATAATCTATTACTCATTACTTTAAAGTTGATGAGTGCTTCACATCTCCACCCTTCGATCTTGTTAAAAGTTCTACCCCTACTAAATTTAAATTATATCACTGCAGACATAGATGGAAGTAAGAAACTCAGAGAAAGATTTTGTAATTTAATAACACGCCGTAGAAATATACTTTAAAATGTTACTTAAAGTGTTTTATCTAACAGTTTTAACGATTCTTCAAAAAATATTCCGCCAAGAGTAGAATAACAGCAAAACCTCCTATAACTGGTGATGCACAGTATCTATGGCAGAAGCCTTCTCTCTGCTCTAAATGTCCTACGTCACGATAACATATTCTTCATTGAGGCCTGCAGTTACAGACACTGAAATTGTGTCTTTTTTCAGTTCTTCATCCGTATTTATGAATGCTTTATAGAGAGTAACATCATTAATATTGCAAAGTATGATAAAATATGAAGTCAAGCTAGGTGTTCAATTTATACATTATTTTGAATTGATTAATTTTTATGTACAAAGTTCAAACAATTCATTTTTAATCTTAATTTGTTATTCAACTTTAATTAAATCAACTTCTTTAAAATCTAAACTCTGCAAAATGCTTATACACTTGTTTCAATTTTCGGGTCAAATGTGCTCCTCAAAAATATGTACCAGCATAATACTGAGGTTGCCTATCACCCACAGACCTTTTAACCAAATCAAATAAATCAACATTGAATTACTACTGAGAAATACAATGTAAAATAACATCAGGTGATAAAAAATATACTGACATTAAACAAAAAATAACTTCGAACAACATGTAGTGAGCACTGACGATAAAATGAATAATAATAAGCACTGTAAGAGCTACAGTGACAATACAATACAAATAAAAGCAACTGCAACAACGCAACGTAAACAAAATGGTAACATTATTGAATGAAGAAAGTTAAATATCACGAAGAAGAAAAACTATATGTGCTAGACAAAAATTTCAACAGAGAATGAAAACGTTGAAACCAACAACAAAATCAATAATAAATAAAAACAATATAAACAACATTTACGCCAAAACATATATAATATACCAGCAGCGCAACAACCATCATCATCAAAACAACAATATCAATATGATCATTACCACCATCACAAAGAACACAAGAATAACAACAATAAACGCGTCTATAGCATAGAGAAACAAAAAACAAATGCAACACAGCTAGTAAGACGTCAGCACTACAAACAGTACCACCACTTCTGACACTAAAGTATCTCCGACAAGTGTGACAACATTGCAAGTAAACATACGTATATGAAAAAAACAGCACGCCACTACAAATAATAATAATAATAATAATAATAATAATAATAATGATACTATCGACTGTGCCTCCACCATGAATGATGAAAATAACAGCATTATCAGCAAGAATAACAACAATAACAACCACAATACAAGTATGGCAACAGTGTGTGGCGGTATTGAATCACAGGAGAAAGACACGAGTCTTATTTAAAAATAAAAAACAGAAACACGACTTGAAATATAAAGAAAAAATATCAAAGCCGAAAAATTAACAATGGTGAGAAGAAAATACAGAAAAGATCGAGAGAAAAATGACAATGACAATAGTTCTAAAACCGACAGGAACAATAACAGCATCTGAAACAACGGCAACGACAGCTATAACAACAACAAAATACCCATAAGAATAGTGACAACAAAAACAATACGTTATAAAAGCACCGCCGGAAATAACAATGAAAACAGGGAAACATTATCAAGGAGTGAAATATAATAAAATGAAAACAAGAAACAAAGATAAGAAAAACAAATATAGCCGCCACAATAAAGAATACATGAACAATGTAAGTAACAACAAAAACAATACCAATAAAAATACAACAATGTTGATAATATTAAATGAATATAGTGATGTATTATTAAATAAAAAAATGGCACATAAAAGTGAAGGAAAACTTCAGTCATAACAATCACAGTGATATAAATAAATGACAACAGGACTTGACGACAACGATTACAACTACAACAGCAGCAACTACGATAATAGTAGTAATGGTTTAAAATTTAGACAGAGGTCAACAATTTTAAAAGAAAGGGGACAGTCAATATCATCGACTTTGGTATAAACTTGTACTTTAATCGATAAAGGTACGGTGTATCTTGGCAAAATTTGAACAAAAAGAAAACAATAAAAAAAAAACAGAAAGCGCTCTAAATACGGTTAGATATCTTATCTGTCATTCTAGAGATTCAGCCATTTCACTGACCTTTCTAAGAGTGGCTTCCAATTTTCACAGTGAGTCAGTAATATTGGAGGGAACGGGGGAGGGCGATTATATGGGTCCTAGGAACTGAATGATGTTACATTTATCGACTCCAAGTTGATGGAAGGCAAAGTCGACCTCAGCGAAATTTGAGCTCAGAACGTATAGACGGACGAATTGTCGCGAAGCATTTTGTCCGTCGTACTAAGGATACTACCAGCTTGCCGCCTGACTACTACTACTACTACTACTACTACTACTACTACTAATAATAAAAATAATAATAATAATAATCTTTTCTGTTGTAGGCACAGGGCCTGAAATTTTGTGGGAGAGGGAAAATCGATCACATCAACTCCAGTATTCAACTGGTGCTTATTTTATCGACCACGAAGGGATGAAAGGCAAAGTCGGCTTCGGCGGAATTTGAACTCAGAACATAAAGACGTACCAAATGCCGTTAAGCAATTTGCCCGACGTACTAATGATTGTCAGCTCGCCACCTTAACACCACCACCACCACCACCACCATCACCACCACTTCCTTTCCTAGCCTCACTGTCCTTTTCAAGTGAAACTTGAAAAAGCTGATGAGGGCTTGGTCAAAGAGGAAAGTATCTGACTTCAGCCCTTTCAATTTGGTCCACCACACATCTTTCACTAAGGCTACCATACAAATAAACACTGCCTGCCCGTCCCGACCAAAGGAAAGAGGTAGGACGATCTTCACAATAAACACAGCTGATAACGTGATCCGTCCAGCACGTGACAGATGTTCGGCATTAACTCACACGTCATCAATATTTAGGTACTGGACGAGAGCATGCAGAACAGTTTCGTCGTTCTGTGCGCATCCTAGGCAAGCTCGGCTGACGACAGTTCCATGCCTGCAGAGTTTTTTTCCGGTCCAGCAATGGTCCTCAGTATCATTTCCAGGGCAAGGATTTCCAAAAATTATCCATGAGCACCGGCCCGAAAGTTCTCGAGAACAGACCAGCCAGATGATAGTCGTCGATGCTCAGTGTCTCACCAGAACGTCGATGCACTTGCCGCCACTAACCCTCTATACAGGTCCAAAGTGGAATTTCCATCGACTACATTGCTCGACTGACAGAAGGCTGTGAGCGCCTGACGATACTGTAGGTGCCAGGCGCTTTGGATTGGTCTACATTTGATCCAGGTCTGCAGCTCAGTCAAAGTGATTCGCTGGGGAAGAACGAGTCTGACAAACCGTGATCACAAAGTCCTCATCATCAAGGAAGCGTTGGAGATGTGGCCTCAACGCATGTCTGTGCAACAGTAGCTACGGCACGACCAGTCCATCATTCAGCAGGTATTGACAACGAATGGAGCGTCTGATCTGTAGGACGCATCCCCCGCTGAAACCGGAAGTCAATGCAGCCTTCGTGCTTCACGTTAAAGAACTATTGATGGATCAGTCTCGTCGTGACCATGTCGGGTGCGATGACTTTACTAAACACCTCTTGTAAGTTTCTAACAAGCCTATCTCCGTTTTAGTTTTCTCTATTGCTACTTATGTACTGACCTTAATTGATTCATATTTAATCGCGCTTTTTAAGGAAAACCATCATTTGTTATCGACGATTGCTTCGTTAAACAGTTCACGTGTACGTCCACGATACAGTTCTAATGTCTCTATAGCACTTAAAGGCGCTTAAAATATGGCTGCCTTGGTCTTTTGGGGGTACAGACGCTTACTATTCTGAATATTAGTCACGTCTAGCACCACCAACTTACCTTCTGGTTGATATTGTAGAATCCAGATACATTTCCTAGATAATACAACGAACTGCACATCCCAAACCGGTCGACCTGAAAATGCACACATTTTACAGCTAAAACCTTATTTCACTGATTGTCATCAAATATGTAGCTAGTGACCTTCAATCATTGAACTAATGGCCGTACTTCATTGGTGACTTCAGGCCACCATCTACACAATACACGCAACTCTAAGTCTGGCTATGTTAGACAGAAAGAGGTGAGAATAACCCACTCATCTTATTCCTGTGATTCCACTGTTAACTTCTCGTAAATTCTTTTGTTTATGATGCTTCGGGAGAATACAAGAACGCAGAACGCCGATTACACTTGATAATAGAGTATTAAAATACTGCACCAAACTATATAAATTAATAGTGACAAATTAAATGGAATATACTGGGGAAAATGCTGACGGATGTAATACACGGTGATTTGCTATGTAAAATTTATTTATCTTTAGCCTACATAATTAGATTAATGCAAAATTTTGTACTTGCTTGTGATCGTATGCCATGTGTACTGAAAAGAATTATATCAATGTCAGATAAATATAAGCCTCCCATTTTACGAAATGACAGACAATTCTAATAAAAGATGACACATGCATCTTATTGTGCAAAGCGAAACGCTCACTTTCAACTGAATGTAGAAAAACTGGAATGTGTAACGTTTAGCAATGACAGAAGATAGATGAGCCGGTACTTAAAATAATGACAGAAGATACTGTAAAAATTCAGAAAAAGTTGTTGAAAGCAAAAATGATTATGATTAGGAAGATGAGGATGGTGGGGATAGCGATACTGATGACGATGCTGATAATAACAGAAAAACAATTATAATATTTTTTCTATTGATTACAAAAATCCATTAATGCAACAAAAATGTGTCATAGAAAGTGTTAGATATCGTGTGTGAATGCATATATATATATATATATATATACATACATATATATATATA
>NC_068983.1:141151582-141160483 GCF_001194135.2 Octopus bimaculoides | reverse complement strand
ATATGGGAGAATATACAAAAAATAACAACAGACGAGGACAGGTGGTGTAAATAACAAAAGTATATATTAGTATGACGCTCGGGAATACGGAAAGTCTTTGACGTTTCGAGCTACGCTCTTCAACAGAAAGAATACGGAGATATATATATATATATATATATACTCTTTTACTCTTTTACTTGTTTCAGTCAGTTGACTGTGGCCATGCTGGAGCAACATATGTATATGTGTGTGTCTGTGGCTGTGTGTTTCTGTGTGCATGCGCGTGTGTGAGTGAATGATTGTGTATGTATGATCATTAAATAGGAGTTCGGCAACAACGAAATACCTATTGCCTAATATTTAATATGCTAAAAGCGTTAAAAATCTACTAAAATAGACAATGCTTACCTAGTATTACTTGAGAAACCGCCATCTATTTAGGATCACGTCTCCACACAGATTTAACTACATTCCACTCGGATTACTTCTTCCAAGTAGGACTATTGAAAACTGACTGAGTTTCGACGGTATTAGCTAAACCACCTGGAGCCAATTTCTCGGCGTTCCCTTCTACAGTTGTAAAACTGGTGGAGTCCAAGCCGACAATTGGCTTAAGGTATTCTTCATTACCTCAAATCTAGGCTCATTGTTTTCATTTTTTCATTTTGTGTTTACTTTCATTGGTTTAAATGTTTTTCACTTTTCTCTAGATTTTGGCATCTTCCTATCAACACAAAATGATGGGGTGAAAGTGTTACTCTGACAGCTGTCCCGCCTCGTTTTAGGCAAAAAAATGGAAGAAGAGATGCCTCGGTTTTCAGTGCACTGGTTACACTGGAGACATGAGTTTAGTTGAATTTGCTGCAACTCTGACTATTCCCGTACTTAAGACTGGTGGTGCAGAAGCAACAGCAGTAAATATGGTCTTAAACTTAGGACTTGCTGTTTGCTTTGTCATCTTTTCTTCTGGATTCATCGACCTCAAATAGCCTTTGCTAAAATGAGCGTAGCGACTAGATCTTCTGTGTTGCATCACCGATCTAGCTGACGTTTTTCCACTCCCTCTATCTTCGTTTCCAGTTGTCAACTCTTGGTAAAATGTCGGCGATATAACTTCATAAATATAATTAAAACTTTTGCTTTTGACTACATTTTAAAGGCATATATAATTCAAAACGTTTGCATTGTAATAATTCTGTATACACCAGTATTCGAAATGAGCACTCAGCTAAGGAAACGCATCGATAATTACTGTTGAATCACTTCTTAAGTGTTTGTGACATGTCATCAAATCTTAAATATGAAGAGCTAAGGTACTTGGGGCTGATATAGCAGATATCACTTTGTCATGAATTTACCGCAAAGCTATTGCCATTGCGAGACTGTCCGACACTCAGGCTGGTTACTTACCCGGATAACCTTTAAATTGGCTCATAGTAAATTTAATAGTGTGGCATTATTATAAGATAAACAGCAATGCATTGTTCAACAACATTCGTACCTCAACTAAGTTTCTCCTTCGAATGAATGAATATAACGGGTTTTAGTGGAAATATTTAGACATAATGCGGTATTGCATGAGTAAAGAGAAAATAGCATGTACAGGATCATGATGATATCGAAGAATTCAACAAAATACTCTACATTATTATTTTTTTTTTTTTTTTCAGCTATACTACAATATTCTGCACAATATTACACAGTGACAAAAGAATGAGTTTCAGAGACGAAAAAAAAAAAGCAAAAGCAAAAACAAAATAAAACAAAACAAAGAAGCAGTGTAACTACATATTTCTTATTGACAGGCTTATGACATTACTCACTTGAATACCATGTTATCCAGCCAAAGAAAGAAATGTTCGCGATCGCTCGACATTGTTGGAATAATTTCAAAAACCCATCATATCAAAAGATATGTTATCGACGCATTGTAAAAACAAAAAAAAAAAAACAAACAAAAAAAAAAACAAAAAAAAAACAAAACTGGTGGGAATCGCTTTTGATCATAGGTCTACTGAAGCGGAACCTTAGGGCTTGCGTGGGTCTAACGAAATTTGATGATACTTTTAGTGTGAATGTTTTTACAGAATTTATTCTCCTGCAAATATTCGTACCAGAACCCTTGTTGCCCTCTTCGTTTTTGTCCAGCAGATATTGCCCTTCAAATATTCAACATTCGCACTGTAACCAGTTTGGCACCACGGGCACTGAATAAGTTATTTGAAACAATCTCAATATTCCATTCAATAACACTGTTTGGACAACAATAATATGAAAATATAGAGGAAAGAAAATATAGTAATAACAGTAAGAAGATTATTGGATTACTATTATAAAATGCTGCTGCTCAAAAACGTAAACATAAGTCGAAACCAAAGAGAAGACATAAAACAACATTAACAGCAATAACAGCTGCAGGGACTAGAGCAACAACAACAGAAAACTAGCAACTAAATCAATAAAAATCAATGCTAAATCAAACATGCATCAACTGCAAGCACAGCAAGATGACGGATATATACAGCAGTCACGTTAGTAGCAATGATAAAAAGAAAACGGTGAAACAATATCGATAATGAAAAAACAGGCAAAAAATGAAAACGTCAAGAAATGATTGTCTTATCATGGATCGGCTTGGTTTATTATATCAACTAAATTTTCATATATGTCTTATTTTCTCTTGAAAATTGAGATTAGAAGTCTTTGTTTCTTTAATTTAACAGTTTACTCGACATGAGCTTCAGCTTGATATCCAATTTATTCTAGTGTATTTCAATAACAAAAAAAAAACAAAAAAAAACATCTCAGTCATTGGCCCTCTTGATTTATTTCCCTTGGCACATTTCAGTTTTAATCCTTTAAATTATGGAATCAAATATTTTTCAACTGATCTGGAAGACTCATGTAGATTACACCTATGCTTATTAGGTTTTATAGACCGAAACACGCGCATAGTTGACACATACGCATAGAGAAAGGAAATACTTCTCTGTTAAGCTAGGTAAATTAACAAAGACTTTATTTATGTCTTGAAATTACTTTGAGTATCACTAACAATTACTGCATAACATTTCTTTCTTTTCTCCAAGTAAGAGACCTGGCTGGGTATTTTTGCATATTGCAATTATTGCAGCTGGTCATCCCTTATCTATCTAAATTCAGGTCTTTGGTCTATTTGAGCTATTTCTTTCGGCTCACTTTTAAAAATTATATTTGTTCCTATATTGGTTTCCTTCGTGTGGGTACGGGTTACGTTTGCATGCAACTTCAAAGCATACTACCACCTTTGTCCATCTAATAAATTATTCTGTAATTGAGACTTGATGATTTGATCACATTCAATAACACCAAAATATAAACTTTAAAGAACTCTACTTGCTATACATAATACCGCATCTTCACTGCTACTGATGAATATTATGGAATTTAAAAAGTCACTTGCGGTACAAACGTTAAGTCTAATAATCTCCTATAACCTGTCATGCAGATCCCCGAATCTCTGCCTTGTCAGGATTATATGAGAAATGATACAGCAGATAATATATTGAAGATCTCAGAGCTCCTGTATTTAAATCCACTTCAGTTGTTTCATTGTGTATTTGGGAAGTCTCCTTAATACTATACGATTTACTTCACCAATCTGTTGATTCTCTTGGAATGTTCCGTGAAATATCAAACAGAAGATTTAACTCACATGTTAAATCAAAGAGAAAGTTTAATCTCATGCGCTTAATGCTATGAAACATTCCGGCTTCTAAGAAATTTACATTCTTAACATATTCAAAACTACAGCACAGACACTAATTTTCTTCTAGAAATTTAGAAAACACATCAGTAGCAAATAATTGTTATAACTTCATAAAAACGAATATGTTCTAATTCTTATTTACCGACGAAGTGTTCATTTACTAGTGGCCTGTATGAAAAATACACAACAATAAGAGCCAACATGATAGCCTCTATGCACCTGCTAGTAATACCAGTCGAAGGTTTCTCAAATCACAATGAAATCTCATTAAAAATAAAGAAAGGACATGTCGAATGATATTATCAGTATAGACTGTAAAAGGACAAGGAAGTGATGACCGAAACGAAATCAATTGTTGGTTTAATCGCTCGACCAAACTGATTCGAAATAACAAAAGAAGGAAAAATAAATGAACGATTTTAATGACATTCCAGAAAATACCGCCTATATTGTTAAGCAATTATTAACAACCTAACTATTTCTTTTTTCTTTATTTGCTTTAAACGAACAGCCTTCAAGCTTAATTTTTCTACTTAATACTACATTTCGATTCTTTTACCTCACCAACTCGGCGCTGCTCGTGGTAAATAGCATATATGAAAACTTTTCTTCTGTTTCTGTCACGCCACTGTGTCTCATTCTGCTACATTGTAAAACCATTTTCTTTATAACTGAACTGCTGCTTGCTTGTTTCTATGAATTAATGTGCTATCATTCACTCTGGACAGTAAATAATATTTCTTGTCTGATCGATCCATTGCAACAGGCAGAAGTTTCTCTCCCTCTCGTTCTCACTCTCTTTCTCTTTCTCTCTCTCTCTCTTTCTTGCGTTCTCACTCTCTTTCTTGCGTTCTCACTCTCTTTCTCTTTTGATGCATCTAAAAGAAGTGACGTCACCACACTTTTTGCTGTTCATTAACATATATTGTTACTTATACACATGCAATTGCACACACATACGCACACACTTACGCACACTCACTCACACACATACACACACACGCACACACGCACACACATAGACACACACAGACACACACACAGACACACATACACACATACACACACACACAAACGTCATCTAACAAACTTTAAAAATATATTGCAAATTTTTCTTTACCGTTTAGTCAAGGAAAGGCCATGCACATAGGGTCAGAAAATCGTAGATAGTAAAAGGACGAAAATATCTTCAAAACGAAGATTTGTCCCTATTGCTTGCAAAAGAGTGAACTTCATCTGCACCCTCAGAGGCCGCGTGAGAATGTGAAACTTGGCAGTGCATTAAATAAATCCACGGAAACAGAAATTTGATGAAATAAAATATTGCAACAGTCGAGTTTAGCACACCAAAACCCTTTCACTGCACATAGGGCCTATTCAAATCACGTTAAATCCGTTGATATATCGTATATTTTGTCAATAATTCTGCTGATAATCAGGCAGTTTGATTCCATGAACAGAATTCCTTGCAAGGCCTTTTTACATTTTTACTCTTTTATGGAATTCACTGTTGTGTAACTTCGCTACGTGCTCTCAGTGATCCACATTGTGTTTTATCATTTTTATTCTATTTATTGCTTCTGTCAACTTCGTATTGTTGTTGAATGCGGTTGCTGTGTTTTATTCTGTTAGACAAGTGTACGATCAGCGATATAATTTTGTCACGGTTCTGTATTTGGAAGAATGCTTCTCTGGGAATATTTATGGTTTCATCATTATCTCTGATTTAGTTATTTTTTTCTTTGAGTTCAGTTACAATTAATACTCCTTTTTCTTAATGCTGCTTACTTATGTTTTCACTGTGATTCGAGAGTTAATTTATTATACGCGTTGTCGGTTTCCTTTCCTCTACTTTGAATGTGATAGGTTCGATTGCGATTCTTGCATTGATTTGTGGTAGTTGCTCATTTATGTGTGGTCATTCGTTTCGTTTCCTTGTTTCTGTTTTGATTTTTTGGATCTTGCTATTGTTTATTATAAACCTACGTCCGTTTGCGTATTCGTAATTATATTCCTCAAATCATCATTTTTCCTTACTCATAAGAGTCTTTCATAGAGCTCATGTTTTTAGATGGAATGATTATGCATAAAGTAATGGCAAAGTTAAAAAATGTAATACACCTCTCTTATATATTTATTTGTTTATTAGTTAGCGTAATCCAGGAATTTCAGAGATGCTAGAGTTAAAGAATAATTGGCTTTTTCTAGTATATTAAAATCAAACATTAGAGGTTCCTATTGTAATTTCTATTTCTCCTCTTATCAGTGCGCTGAAAATAACAATGGCTGCAATAAGTACAAGAACAAGAAGAGCAAAGCAATAACTAAAACAGCATCAGCAATAACTTTGATAAAGATTTACGCCACTCAAAGTACATTCAGAAGAAAAGAAAATATTCCATCTTAAGGATTTAGATTGTATCACAGGTGTTCGTTGTTGTTTTTCCTTATGCTTTTACACATTTTTTGATTGATTTATTATCACTGATATCATGGATAATAAGATTTTATTATTAATTTGTGCATCTCATGAGAGCTGTAAAGCAAGGTATAAGCTCCCATGAAGACTACTACAACCACAATTTTTTTCTGTTTCTTCCCCAAAAGTGTTCCAGTGACTTATGTATTATGTATGTATGTTTGTATGTATGTATGTATGTATGTATGTATGTATGTATGTCTATATCTATCTATCTATCTATCTATCTATCTATCTATCTATCTATCTATCTATCTATCTATCTAATCTATCTATCTATATATATATATATACATACATACATAATACAAATAATATGTGAGTATATGCATATATACGTACATATATGTACATACCTGCATCTACATGTATATATAGATGCATATTTTGGGTACAGGACATCACAAAAAACGTGGACAAAATGAAAAACAGAACGGTAGGAACGCACAGGAAAATAGACAGGCCACATAGAGAACATTTCCTTCATCAGCTACCCCTATTCTAAACTAAGCGTTTCGAAGAGTTAGTGCAGGACGCATTGTTAGAATATCTCTTCTCGCAAAAAACAAATTAAATAAAATTTGTGATGCGGAGGAATTAAGTGGCAAACAGAAAACAGTGAAAACAAACATGGAGGGCTGTTAGGCCAGACGAGAAAAATATATATATACTGAACTCTGTGATTTGATGAACTTAAGGGGAAGAGAGAAGAAAGTTCGTGCTTGCTTGGCAGTGGCCAAGAGAGGAAGGAATGCAGTAGCCGCTGGTCACATGTGATCAACGAGGGATGAGGAGAAAGAGTGGTAGAGAGAGAAAAAAGAGAAGGAAGTTGAACATAGGCGAGCAACGAGAGACAGGGAGGAAAAATGAGAGAGAGATATAATAGTGAAGGAGAGAGGCGAAGAACAACAGAAGGAAGAATGAGAGGGGGAGAAAGATACAGAGATAGATAGAGTGCGCGTCAGAAATATAAAGTTAAAACTTAACCCATGACAATCACAGCCTCTCATTTATTGTCGTAAATCACAGATGTTTTACACTTGACAAAAAATCATTTATGCATTTATTTCCCTTTTCTGTCATAACATTTTGTTTCATAATTCAAAGCTTTAGATATTCGATATTTTATAATATTTCCAGGCAATGGTGAGCTTGTGAAAATAAATGAAGACTTCTTACATTATATACTATGACACAATTAGATAATTGTCATGTGGTGCTTATGGTTTCTGAAAGTTGGACAGTATTTTGAAAAAAATATTTCAGAATGTTCATAAGGTTGCGACTACATATATAATAAAACTAAAATTGAAGAATTTAAGCGGTTTGTATAACATTCTCACCGATGGCTCCGTATTTGTGTCTTAGTGATCTAAAAGTTCACTAGCGTTGGATGTGGATATGAAGATAAGGGAAATATAATTGATGATTTTAGGTTTATAACTCTATACGATTCAGAATTATTTAGTATAACTTCTGAGCAGTTCAAAGCAAGGAATTTGGTTTGCACACCTGAAAGTTTCTTAATAAAGCCCTTTATAAACAAAATATGAAATCTCAAAAACTGTAATGTAATACTTTCACCGTTATGTAAACGTTTTATAAATACTTGGAATGTGTCAGCTAAATATTGTTTAGGATGTGTGTCACCAGAACCTAGAAGTACCAGAGATTTCCAATTGTTCAACAATGAAAAAATATAAAGAAAATATAAGTGAAAATGTTTAAATTTAAACCCTTGTCAAGTACAAAATTCTTTTGTGACTGAGTATCCGATATTTGAGAAATAACTAATCTTCCTGTTCACAATAATTTCAATTACTATTTCTATAATTACTTTTAGATCAAAACGCAAACTAGCTATGCACAATTGAAATAAAAATGCCCACCTATCTCACCGTCAATGAAGATGGGCTATCTGAATGCAGAGAGTACAAAGAGAAAACCAACGAAACTGCCGGTAGCATTAATTATCTATTACTTGTCTTCATCGGTGTCATCATCATCGACATCAACAGCAATAGAAACAGAAGGAAGGGCTATAAAATCAGAATTTAGTGTCATCAAACAACTTCGTAATATACCAAAGCATGATTATAATAGTTATCACAAAACCCTAGACATTAAAATATCTTTTGATATTTGATGATGATAAGGTTCATGATGAGGGTAAGTATGTGTGAGTGAAAAAGAAGGAGAAGAAGAGGAGGAAGAAAAAGGGGGGGAGGAGGAACATGATCCCGATGGTAAAGACGAAATGAATAATATTAGTGATGACAGTGGTGGTGAAATAAATATATAGAAATAAATATATACATGTCAAATTTTACTATTAAAGAATTGTAACATGAAAGAAAACAAGGCCAATATTTTGTTTATTAAAAAATAAAATAAATATCGTCATTAACATTATCTTCTTCATAACCATTAATATAACTTTAATCATCTTTAACGACATAATCACCCCGCCAATCACGTCCTTTTCCTCGTAAACATCACCAGTCAGCATTATTAACTTTATTATAATCATCAGCTTCAACAGCATAGAAGACAGCCATCAACATCATCATAATCATCATCATCATCATCATCATCGTGCACCTCATCATTCCCCTCCTCCCCTCCCGTTCCCCTTCTCTCCCCTCCTACTCACCTCCAATTTTTCTCCTCCACATCTGCCCCGTCCTCCACA
>NC_068983.1:141142705-141147909 GCF_001194135.2 Octopus bimaculoides | reverse complement strand
GACCAATACATAACAAAAACACCAGGACTTACAAATATATATAACATACAGAAAATTGCACTACTGGGTAATGCACACATTCTACGCAAAACACTTTCAATACAGTAAACATAAGAGCACCACAGCAAACCACAGCACATACCCAAGGCGCACAGAGCTGCGCTCGGTAGTGAAGTGAAAGCACGTTATAAAAATAAAACTACTGAACAATAATAATAATAATAATAATAATAATAATAATAATAATAATAATAATAATAATACTATTGTTGAAATACCTAACCGTGTTCACAATTATGACTGGTCGGCCTATTTAACTTACTACATTCTCGACACAGCAAACCATACCCATTACCAAATACCCCCTGTCTTCCAGAACCTTACCCCCACACAGGTTAGCACGAAAACTATCAGGATGGAAACTGCCATTTCAGTTTCTATAGCTACGGAAGGTGGTGAACACAAATCAAAAAGAAGAACAACAACGGTAACAACTCTAAAAATAGCAACAATGACGACAGCTGAGCCATCGTGACTACAGAGGGGAGTCATGACACGGATAAGAACAACAACAGAAAAAAAGAACAACAATGACAACAGAATCATCGTTGGTGCTGGAGATAGCCAGAGCCACAATGACAGCGACAACACCAAAAGAAACAATGCAATTCACAAAGCAGGGCTACCGCCACCACTGACAACAGCAATAAATGTAGAAAAAAAATTCTTTCTACTATAGGCACAAGTCTTGAAATTTTTGGGGAAGGAATTAGTCGATTATATCGACCCTAGTACTCAACTGGTACTTATTTCATCGACCTCGAAAGGATGAAAGTCGATCTCGGCAGCATTTTAATTCAGAACGTGAAGACGGACGAAATACTGCTAACCATTTCGCCCGGCGTGCTAATAATTCTTTATCTCAGCCTGAAACATTCACCCATATTTCAAGAGATTTACTGGGACACAGCACTTACCTTTCTACCTTCACTTTTCTTTCAATGATTAACCTGAAAAAGTTGTGCTGGGCTTCAACGAAGGGCAAAATGCTTGTCTTCAGCCCTTTCAGTCTGGTCCTCCACACAAATTCATTACGTAGTCACAGTTGTTCTTCACCTGAAAATTTGATCCGAACCAGACCCTGTGCAATCTAACCACTCTTTCCACAAGAATCCATTCTGATGTATATTTTCAAGCTGTAATTCTCGCTGGGTGAGTTTTTACAGTCGGAAAAATCCATGGCAATGGTGAGTGAGGATGTCTAGGCATTTGTGCAGGAGTGGATGAAGCTTCTCCTGGCTGTAAGGTGTCGACGATGTTTTTGCTTTTCTCGGATGTGATATTGGTGTTTGCTGCTATGTTGAGTGAAATTCTCCTACTGCTTCTTCAGGCGCTGCTGCTGTTGTTTTCAGTTCTGCCGCTTTTGGCACTACTGATGATGGTGTCGTTGTTAATGCTGATTCGATACTGATGTTGTTTTGGTAGAGAATATTTGTATTTTTTTCCACAAGGCAAAACACCCTTAAGTGGTTCGTATGGTCATAAATGTGCCATTTGGCTGTTCTGCTTTCACCTGCTACGGAAAACTGTGAGCGATTTGGGAGGCTGATCACATCAGGGACGACTCCCATGCGTTCTTCATAGATCTAGATCAGTAGTTTGATACTTGTACCTGATCAATTTTCTTTTCCTTGTTTGTCCACTTGCAGAATGTTGTTTTATTTTCTATGCCGAATATAACGCCTCTATTACAATCGAACGACGCTCTTCGTCTTGACTGTTTATCTTTGTGAAGAATTACGTCAATCCTAATAACAATAATAATAATGATAATAATAATAACAACAACAACAACAACTACAACTACAACCACAACAACAACAACAACAACAACAACAACAACAACAACAACAACAATAATAATAATAATAATAATAATAATAATAATAATAATAATTTGAATGTCTGCATCGTATTACATGAAGGTATTTTGCTACTTCCCCTCCCGAAGCTTTCGGTCATACTGTAACATCTCTTATCCTTAACTCGCCGCAGGGCACTGGGTGTCTCGGCAAGTGACTGTTACAAACATGCAAATTAAAAGAAGAAGAATAAAAAATCTTTTCTACTCTAGGCACAAGGCCAAGAATTTTGGAGGAGGAAGCCCGTCGATTAGATCGACCCCAGTACGCAACTGGTACTTAATTTATCGACCCTCGAAATGATGAAAGGTAATGTTGATCTGGGCGGAATTTGAACTCAGAATGCAAAGACAGACGAAATACTGCTATGCATTTCACCCGGCGTGCTAACGTTTCTGCCAGCTCGTCGCCTTAATAATGATAATAATAATAATGATGATGATGATGATGATAATAATAATAATAATAATAATAATAATAATAATAATAATAATAATAATAATAATAATAATAATAATAGTTATAGACTTTTATTTCTGATTTCGGATTATGGCCAGAGATTTTGAATTGAAGGTGCGAGTCGATGCTATCGAACCCAGTACTTGACTGTTACATTATTTTCTCGTCCTCTACCTGATGAAATTCCGAGTTGTCCTTGGTGGAATTTGAACTTAAAATTTAAAGCGCCGGAATTAATACTGTAATCCACTTTGTTCTATAGCGTTAGAATTTTCTTATTGGAAAAGAATATTGGCAATGATGATGATGATGATGATATTGACCTGATGAAAATATTGGCATGATGATGATGATGATGATGATGATGATGATGATGATGATGATGATGATGATGATGATGGGTAAAAGTCACAAAGAATATTCAGTTATGTCATATGAACAAAAAAAAAATTGCTCTATTTACTTAAGGCGGTTTTTAATCCCCTCTGATCAATGTAATATTTCCCTATTCGTATATTATTTTTGCTTTTTCCTTAATGCTATTTCTACAAGAAAACCGTTTTTCTCCTCTATCAGCTTAACACCCACCCATCCACAAACACACATACATATACCTACACACGCATTTTATACATATATGCATAGAAGCATACATACATATACACGCGCGTACACACACATACGCACGCACAGTCTCACACAGCGCACACACACATTTCTGCTCATCCGTTTATTTTCCTTCTTTCCATCATTCGTCATCGTCAATTCTGCATTATTTTGTTAGTTTATTATTAGCATTCGCAGCAGGAAATCAGGAGCATTATTAATCCTTATTTTATGTCTTATTCTTTCACTGAATAAGGGCAACGTAACTTTCGTGAATATATCACCGTGCCAAATGTCAAACAAATTACTGTATGCATCCTATTATCGCGCCGAATAAATTAAGATGTCTTTATTATTTTGAAAATGTTCAAAGGCTGTATTACCTGGAATGACAGAAATTGGAAATTGCCACGCTTTGTAATTACACCTGACAATAATTGCTTCTTAGACAAAATTATAGTCCCCTTTTCTTTTCTAATATGTTTTATGTAATATGCGCTCTAAACGAAACAAAGCAATGCGTGTATGTCTAAGGAATTGTTTTGTGACTGCACAACTCAAAAAAGAAATCCCTCTACGATACGGCACATCTGGCAAATGATATTTACCATAGGACAGAAATGACGTAATTTAAGTTCACTTCACAAGGACGTGATTACGAGTAGAATCCGAACGCTTTCTACTATAGCCCAGGTCGAAGAATGTCTTGTGACTGGGGGTGTGTGGCAGATGAGAAAATCATTGGACTTCTCTTGTATGTATGTATGTATGTCATTATTCAGTTTATTTCAAGATTCCTTGGCAATAGAGAAAGAACCGGTTTCTAACTTAGATCCGAGGCTCGTTCATTGGAATTTCAACATCAACAATAGGGTATGTTTGTATGTATGTATGTATGTATGTATGTATGTATGTATGTATGCGCAGATTTGTTTGGTTTGTTTCATGTATCTGTTCTCCTCATGTATATAATTGCATATCTAGACATGCTCATATATATTTAAATGATGAACGTCTGGAAAGTTTTACAGATTTTGACAATTCCAGTGATGAATTGGCTCTGTTGGCTTCGGATCAGTTTTCTCCTTTCTGATTTTGAGAAGCCTGATTTCTCAAGATTGGTATTTAGACAGTGTGTTACATATACCAAGGCCCTAAGATTTACAAGTATAAACATGAACTTGTAATCTGGATAGAGTAACTGCAGATTTCTCCATTGTTCAGGTAGGCATTCTCTTTTTCACTGATCTTCAGCTTTATGTTAATATCTGCTGGGTAGCTAATTTCCAAAACTATACACAGGTTCTCTTCTCTATACCAAATCATTATGTCAGGTCTGTTGTGCTTACATTTTATTGAGGCCTTCAATGGGATATTCCTTTTTATTATGAGTGGGTATGGTTTCTGCCATACAGGGGTTTCCTATTTCTTTGTCATCGGGGTTTTCCTTCTATGTATGTATGTATGTATGTATGTATGTATGTATGTATGCATGTATGTATGTATGTATGTATGTACACATGCATGTACGTATGTATGTATGCATGGAAGCATGCATGCATGTATGTGTGTATATATGTATGTATATATGCATGCATATGTATATGCATGTATGTATGTATCTATCTATTTGTCTCTGTGTGTCTGTCTGTCATTCTCTCTCTATTTCTCTCTCACTCTCTCTAACTATCCCTGTATCTATATATACCTAACTATCTATCTATCTATCTATTTATCTATACATACGGGATTGGCTGAAGGGAGAAGGAGAAGACATGGGCGAAAGGGAGGGGATGGGAGAGAGGAGAATGCAGTGGGGGAGTCGGAGATAGGGAAAGGGGATATATATAGATTACCCTTTTTTGCCTGTGCAATAATATACTTTGTCAACCTCGTAGATATCAATAAAAGAATTTAATAATCATCCAATTTAATATACCAACCAAATATATCGGATCATAACATATATGGAATTCTCTTATTCTCTTACGTCTGTATAAAAGTTGAACAAAATATATTGACATTTCTTTTCCTTTCACTTAAAGGGAAAAAAAGTAGTTTCTAAATTCCTTTTTCATTTCAGGTCTGTTAAATAAAATTCTTTTCTCTATTTTGCAATAGTCAGCCTGCCAGTAGATACAGAAGCATTAATTGCAACTAAAATTTTAATTAATTAATTAGTTTGTCAATTGATTGGTTTGGCAAACTCTTTCAACA
>NC_068983.1:141140015-141142695 GCF_001194135.2 Octopus bimaculoides | reverse complement strand
AAAAAAGTAGTTTCTAAATTCCTTTTTCATTTCAGGTCTGTTAAATAAAATTCTTTTCTCTATTTTGCAATAGTCAGCCTGCCAGTAGATACAGAAGCATTAATTGCAACTAAAATTTTAATTAATTAATTAGTTTGTCAATTGATTGGTTTGGCAAACTCTTTCAACATACGTCTGTGATTGTCTTTGGTAATTTTCCCGCTACCATCCTTTCCGCCGATTCGTTCCTGTTATTTCTGTTGCAGAATTTGTAAATGCGTATTCCTTGGTTGCGTGATTTTTCGCTGTTAAGAACTCATGTCTGTGTGCACGTATATTTACATAGGCACTTTGTTTTCTTTCCATAATACAAAAACACATACACACGTGTGTGTGTATGTGTGTATGTGCTTGTTTGTATGTGTATGTGTGTATGTGCGTGTTTGTGTGTGTGCGTCCGATGAGGTGAGGTGTGTGATTTATGTTTATGTTACATGGTTTTACATCAGGTGCTGTTTTGTTTGCTTCCGCATAAGTTAGCGCCTTTCCAAAATGAAACAATTGAATGAGTATCATGCTAACAAGTAAGTACTGTAGTGGAGATATTCGACTAAAGCTTTCATTGCGCTGCACCATGAAGTCTGCAGTCCAATAACGAAAATAAATAAAAAGGAGTTAAAAGGAATGGAAATATCTCCTTGGACCGAACATTTATTCTGTGGGGATAATTTAGTTTATGGAACAAACACTGAAGCTTTTATGCATCGACGAGAGAATAAAAAACGAAACACCAGTGATTTTAGAAATAAATTCATTGCGATATTGATTCTGCATAGAATTTCTAATATGCCATTAGAACACAGGCAGATACGCGAAGAACAAGTGAATGACTCATTGGAAACGTTGGAGACTATCATTTGGCAATTGCAAACTTAAAAAAATTTAAGAAATCCGACCAAGATATAAATTTCAATTCTTGCTGTATCTAAACAATGTATTCGCAACATCAACATTGTTGTAAATATATAATGACATATATAGATAACTTTTTTTGCATGTGCAATAATATACTTTGTCAACCTCGTAGATATCAATAAAAGAATTTAATAATCATCCAATTTAATATACCAACCAAATATATCGGATCATAACATATATGGAAATCTCTTATTATCTTACGTCTGTATAAAATTTGAACAAAATATATATCGACATTTCTTTTCCTTTGAATTAAAGGGAACAAAAGTAATTTCAAAATTCCTTTTTCATTTCAGGTCTGTTAAATAAAATTCTTTTCTCTATTTTGCAATAATCAGCCTGCCAGTAGATATATAAGCACTAATTGTAACTAAATTTTTAATTAATTAATTAGTTAGTCAATTGATTGGTTTGGCAAACTCTTTCAACACACATCTGTGATTGTGTTTGGTAATTTTCCCGCTACTTCTTTTCTGCCGATTCGTTCCTGTTATTTCTGTTGCAGAATTTGTAAATGCGTATTCCTTGGTTGCGTGATATTTCGCTGTTAAGAACTCATGTCTGTGTGCACGTATATTTACATAGGCACTTTGTTTTCTTTCCATAATATAAAAACACATACACTCCCATATAGAAACACATGCCCTTTTCGTCGGTATATTTATTGCTGTTGGTGTTTATTGGCTTATTGTTATGTTAACTGGAAAGAAAACACGGCATTGGCTGTTTGTGCTTGTTTCCATGATTTTGTGGTAACATATTCTGTACCTTGCTATCGAGCGCTGGCGCGCAATTTCTTATATCTACAGGCATTTACATATACATTCTTTTACTTGTTCACGTACGCTTTTATGCACACGGACATCAATACGTCAATACATTATGGGATATGGATGAATAAGCTGTTGGTACAAGCATGAATATGACACTGAAGGATAACATAATAGGTTTAACGAACAAAGTACATATTCAGAAGAGTGTGCAGTCAAACGTTTTTATCACCGAAGCGGGAGCCAAATTGTTTATAGTATAACATAGACAGTAACCATATAAATGGTACAGAACTATTGTATCATATTCTCGCTAAGTAGATCAATATATCCTCTATGATTAAACCATCATCATAAGTTATACAGAATCAAGAACATTGAAGAACTTTCAACACCTAGCAAATTCCGTTCATACAAAATCTAAGTGGAACATCTATGATTACACATCCGTGTATCCTCACTAAATAATGTCAGAGTAGGTACTGAATAATAGCTAGAAGATATAGTCAGCAAAATCCGCTCTTATTATTGAAAATCGATATCAAATAAGCTATTGGTCCACCCAAGTCCTGCTACGTCACATCCTGATGATTTGGGTGATTCCAAGTGTATTTCAAGTGTCTAAATCTAGCGTATTGATAAATGGTACATTGATTTCAGGTAAGTTATACACTTAAAAGGATGCATAAGCTACCAAGAAAAGGTTCGAAACGTACATTCTTTAACGATACCATTGGCATATGCCTCATATTTTGGAACATATTCTGGGATGGATTAGAAGGAGAATAATAATAATGATAATAATAATAATAATAATAATAATAATAATAATAATAATAATAATAATGATAATAATAATAATAATAGTAATAATAATAATGATGATCATTATAGTAATAACAACAGCAGCAGAAGCAACAACAGAAATAATTCCTCCTCTTCCCCCTCCGCCC
>NC_068983.1:141127230-141138819 GCF_001194135.2 Octopus bimaculoides | reverse complement strand
AATAATAATAATAATAATAATAATAATAATAATAATAATAATAATAATAATAATAATAATAATAAGAAGAAGAAGAAGAAGAAGAAGAAGAAGAAGAAGAAGAAGAAGAAGAAGAAGATGTGAGAGCAATAAAACACTGCTCCGAAATTTATCTAAAAACATCGGAAATAAGGACATCGCATGGAGCCAAAAATAGCAGACAAAGGGTTGGAATAAGTCTGAGTAAGTAATACTCATTGAAATTTATTTCTATTTTCCAAATGAAATGATGTATTTTAACTGAATATCATCTCCACTGCTCGCACAGCACATGTAAACACGCTTGATACATTATGATCCATCAACACCAGACCATCTCCGGCCCCAAACACCATGTACAAAAAAAATTACAAATAAATTAAATAATACCCGTATTATTCAACCCAAGAATAACAATCGGGAAGTGTGTTCTTTAAACTTGTTACAGAAAAAGTACGGAAAACTACATGTGCAAAACAATTTGACAACAGAAATGAACGGACTGGTATCATACGAAAATGATGACCGTCAAAATAAAGGGCCGGACGTTGTTCCTCATGTCCCGCAAAAAATACCAAAATGGCATAAATAGACACGTGAGGAGTATATTTCAATCCTACACGCTTATTTTACAGCAGTGCTCTACCCAAAGAACGAAATCTCAACAACATATACATATAAAATATGGAAGAAAAATAACCTAAATAAAGACTTGGATACAGCAATGAACCCTAATAAACTAGCTAACATACGAAGATATATTCTCAAAACCAAAGAAATATCAGAAATAGAATGGCCATTTATGCTAATATTAGGAGTAAACTAAATATTTTAAGAAACGTTACTCGAAACAAATTTTCGAACTGAAGTAATAAAAAAATAGGTAGGTCTATTAAATCGTTTATTAATATGTCGTATACTACACAGAAAACTACTGTATCAATAGTAAATCCAGTATAGGAAATGTGGCGCACAGTTAAGCTGCAAAATAATGGATAGAGTCCACAGTACGATGTGGTAATACAATCAACAAATTATATTTTGGTGGAATAGTTCATAGTACGGATGAAAAGGTTGAATGAAATTGGTGATACAATGTGAAAACCATTGTATGCATACTATACATATATCCAGAGGCCAGTGGTTTTCAAGCTTCAGAATCCATAAATATAAATTTATGTTAAGAATACTTATTAGGTACGTAATTCTACGTGCAACAGTTTGAATAAATAACTCTATGAAATATTAATAATTCCAATTTCAGAGCGGTGATATATAACTGTTAGAAGTAACTTGAACGAAATGACACATCTAGTAGAAACTACGGTACATACATTAAAATAATAATACATATTTTATATATCCTTTACCTGGTTGTGAAACTTCCTATCAGCAGAAATATGTTTATAAATTATATAAGTATACATCTTGCCCCTATCAGGGGACAGACTCTCACGTACAAGAGAATAACTGGCTTTTTATTTGCCATCATTGCAACATTTGAAATTGCCGGTTGATACCAGTCCGAGGCAAAAATTCATAATAACTAAGATAACACATCTTTACGTGTAAAATTAGAAAGTGCTCAAACAGCAGAATTGCATGTTGAATTATTAAATTTCCCACAATATATTAATACGGAAACACTAACTAGTATATAGGCACGTAACGCTCTGGCACACGTCAATCGATTTTCTGATGGTGACAGAAAAAACACTATTGTTTTGAAAGAATATAAAAGAAAAATATGTTTCTTTTAATTTATACATCTGCATTTATTTTTCACGTATCATACTTCAGAAATTATACATATTGGTTGCTTCTAATATGCGTTACAGCCCAAAGGCTGTAGCTATGTTGGGGCATGGCCAGTGTTATCACATATTCAATGGCTATTCTTTTGTGATTGGCTTTTGGTGAAAGAAGGATTTCGGTATTGCTACCCTCTTTTGAGTTTCTTGCAGTGATGTAAGTTGATCCGCGAATTTGGACAGCAGGAGGAGGTCAAGTTGTTCCTTAACAATATCTACCCTACTCCATTTAGATCTCGCAGGTTTTTTGGCAATATATTAAATAACAGGGGTCATTCAATCCCAGGTTTTTGTAGTACATGATCCTTACTCTAAATGGGATGGCTGGTCTGTTTGGAACAGTGCAGTGTCGTCCAGCTCGGGGGCTCGTACTCTCGATGCCAAACTTTGGTGCCAACCCATCCAGGATCTCCCATACGTACATCACTGCATATTTCTTCCGTCCTTACTTCAGAGAGTAGAATCGTAACTCTTTGACTTTCTCCCAGTATCTCGGCTCTTCCACTGATGATGTCTTCTTGGTGTAGCACTGCTGTACTGCTTAAAGTCCTGCCAGTATGTCGACAACCTGGGGTGACCGAAGTTGAGCGCATGTCCACATGGCTGAGGACAAATGTTCCTTGATCCCTCGTTCTGAAAGATTCTAGAATCCATCCTGCCATTCACATGTACATTGCCACCCTCTTGGTGACATTCACGTGAAACATGGCATTGATACCCATATCAATCCCGAGATCACGCATTGGACTTAACTCTGGGATTGCCGTTTCTTTTCGACTAAAGAATCCTTATTACGGCATGTTAGAACTTGGAATCTCGCTGAATCAAACTGCATGTTACTTTCTTAAGCCCATTTATATATGGCATCTAGGTCTCTCTGTAGAAGATTAGCATCGAAACATTCTTTGACTGCTTGACTTCTGATGGTATGTCCGAAAGAGCACCCATAAACAGGAGCGGCCTGAAGACATTTTCCTTCGAAAGGGTCCCATTGCCTTCTACAGCCTGGTTGCTGTCTTTTATTAAGAAGACATGTTACCACTCCCCCAGATCTCCGACTATGCTGAGTCTCCGCAGCTTCTGACATATAATCCTATGATCAAACTTTTCAAATGACTTTGCAAAATCAAGATATGTCACATCAGCGTTTGAGCAATTCATTAGTTGCTTCAACACCCAATTATAATGCAGCAGAATTCGTGTAAGCCAGCTTCTTCCTGAGTGGAAGCCATGCTGCGTGTCAGGGAATTATTTTATCGGAACGTGATCAGCTTCCTCTAGACAATGCGCTCAATGACTCTGCTGATATGTAAGATTGGAGGCCTATAATTTCGACTAATCGTTCAGCTACCTTCTTTATGGACAGAGCACATAATACCTCCCTTTAACTTCTGAGAAATCTCCCATACGCAAGGGAGTTTGGATAACGATTTGTAGTGGTCTTGTTAGATACTCATTGCATTTCTTAAGGAGGATCGTTGGGAATCTATCAGAACCTGTGGATGAGGTTAAGCCCATTTCATAAATGGCAAATATTATATTAATTTCATTTATTTCAATGTAATCAATAATTGCCATTTCTTTGCGTAGAGTGGTGATGCCGAAGGCCTGATCAGGTGTGACTATTTGCAAGTATCCCAACGGAGTTATGAAAAAATTTTCGTATTGCACATTCGGTATTTCATATATCCTCTGAGGCTCTACAGTCAGTGAACCATTTTCTTCGAACAGTGATCCTATCTTGTATTGTACAGACTAAGATGCTCTTGCAAATCTGTAGAAGACTTTAGGGTTTGTATTCACATTTTTTACAGAATCAGTTTCTTTTTCTGCGCTCTTCTTTTCATTGGAGAGTTTGAGTTCACTTTCCATCTCAAGCAATGTTTTTTTGAGATAAGATTCTTCGCTGTCATTTAGTAGCCAATTTAGACGGTTTGAGATCTTTGCTCGTCGTCTCATAAAAATGTTCTTATCCCTGGGAATTATGCTTTTATTTTGGCTTGACAATCTTTCGGGAGCAAACTTACTGCATGCGGCATGCATGATTTATCATAAAGTGCTGTACCTTTATGTCAACATCTTTCGTAAAGAGATTTGTAGACCAATTTTGTTTCATGACCTTTTTCTGAATACCCTTTCCAATTAGCTTTATGAAAGTTCAGGTTGGAGAAGAGTTGAATGCTTCTGTAGCCTGTATGTCTGCAGCTTTCTGTGGACCACACAGCGTTAGGTTTATTAAGTTATTGTCAGAAAACATAGTCGATGACATTTAACATTATGGATGAGCGCCGCGTTATTTGTGAAGCAGATGTCCAGAAAACGTTTGCAGCTTGTGGGGTCAAGCATTATTTTTTCTATAAAGTGTATATTTGTGAGGTCGAACAGTGACTCTGCTTGTCTCTGTTTATGCAGTAACATACCTGAAAGAAGGCGGCCCTTTGGTCATTCGACATTAGGGATATATGTAAAGGCTGTAATTTAGGCTGGTTAATATAATACTTCTTCCATCTTTCTAAAACTGTCTTCGAATGAGTGCCCATGACTTTGAGTACCCGGTGAGTGAGAAATAGCACATAGTACCTTTTGTTCTGTTTAATGTATACTTCTAGAGTGTCACAAACTGAGTTTGAGCGTAAAGCAGAACAACAAGTGTGACATCTTCCCGGATGTACATTGTAACGCCACCATGAATTCTTTCACTTGCCAGTTCGAAATGAAACATACTTTCGTATGTGTATCGCAGCATCTGGCACGTCAGCATTACGATGTCATTCTGTTAGTTCATATTGCTTGATTGTATGTACCTAAATCTCCGGGGTATGGGGTTATGTGTTGGTAGGACATAACAAAGCCCCTAACGTTCAATAAGAATCCTGGTGTGAAAAATAGGGTGTCGGTAATGTTCACTTTAATGATATTTGTAGAGGCGAAGGAGTTGACCACTCTATTTTGTTTTTGTTTTCAGCCATCTTGTGTCCTGGTACGTGTTTCTCAGACTCAATGTAAATCTACAGCTAGTCTCAATCCTTCCATGCCAAAGGCTGTTTGAGTTTTCATTTTTCCTAGGCTCTACTTATTTTTGTTTTTACTCTCACCTTCATTCCATGGTCATCCTCAGCTTGCTTGCTAGCTTGCTTCTGCCTTCATCTTCATCGTTGATTTACTTAGATTTTGTTTTTGCTGGTGGACCTCTGCTTTGCTGTTGTTCTCCTTCAGCTCATAGTTGTACAGAGAGATGATGCCTGTTTTGTGTCCCTCTGTCACAGCATCTGCCTGATCCTCCTTGGATTCTGTTTAGTCACAGATTTCTTTTTCGTCTTTTTGTATTTTACACTTCACTTTGAATATGTTGTTTAATAAACCCAATGTGCAGTTTAATCAATGCATACGAACGAATGAATTCGTTCTTTTTCCTTTCGATTTGTGTTATGGTCCGGTAAAATCCAAAGCTTTCCAGGGCTTCTGCAATTAGGTATTTTGGTGGTGATCCTTCTGCTAATTTCCATATAAGGAACATCGTTTTTTCTTCTTCAAACTATCAGTATATGTGTATTTAAAAGGAGATGCTGTCATTGGTGTAGTTGGTTTTGCAGGGGTCAATAATGCTGAGATAGGAAGTAAGAGAGGTCAGGAGGAAGTAGAGATAGAAATGCAGAGAAAGAGAGGTAGAGAGAGAGAGAGAGAGAGAGAGAGAGAGAGAGAGAGAGAGAAAGAGAAAGAGAAAGAGGAGACGTAAAAGTAGTCGACAAAATCAGAGAAAGGAGTGTCATAATCGTAGATAGAGATGAAGTGACAAAGAAAGAAAAACGAACTTAAGAGAGAGGGATGTAGAAATAATCAGGAGAAGTAGAGAGACGTGAGAGAAAAAGAAAGCAAAAAGAGAAGGCGACGGAGAGAGAGAGATGGATGGAAATGGAAATGTAGAGACAGAGAGCGAAAAATGTGGAGATAAAAGAAACAGAGATAAATCACATGAAGAGAAATGAAGAGATAGAAGGAACGATGTCGATAAAGAGAAGTCAATGAAGATATACATGAACATCTGTGAGAAAGAGAGAGAAAGGAGAAGAAGAGGAGACAAGAAAAACTGAAATAGGTAGATGAATAGATCGATGTAAATGTAAATAGAGATAAAACACAACACAAAGACAACTATAAAAATTCAACCTGACACCAGGCACGTGATAATAAACATAAAAATTATCCGCATACACCGAGGAAGCCAGAAAAAGGAGGGAATAATAAACTTATGTTTCTCTTACGTTGAGACTAGTCAGAAAAAAAGAAAATATGAGGCTTCAAAAAGCAGTTGCTCCCGCGAACCAAATAAACTTCTCCACGGTATTATATGTTCTTACCCAGAATGAATGATCTCACCTACGTGATTCGTTATAGAAATTGTAAGCTAACCTGAGGTTCCAGAAAATTTTGTATTTGATATTTTAAGAATCTACAAAATTGCATACAAACATTTGGCTTATACAAGTTAGAATCTTAACGACCGGAATTTCTCAGAAAAACTACAGTCAAACGTAAATATCAAGCTATATTTTAAGCAACCACGTGGTTCTCAGTCGGAAAATTCCTTATAACTGCGTAGTAATTCATTGAATGAAAGATAGTTTATATTATGGTATACTGTCAGTAATGTATTTCAAAAAGAAACCACTTAGATTTCAGTTTAATTAGATCTGACTGCAATTTTTCGAGGTTTTCCAGGAGCTTAACTTCACACGCTTAATGAGTAGGCGCTTCATTAGTATATATACATATATATATATATAAATATATAGTTGCTATTATGTTAAACTTTCGTATGTCCAAATTTGGCCAAATGCGCTTTTTTCGATATTTCTTTTTGCTTGCAATAGCCGGTTCTTTTGGGAAAACTATCATATCTCCAGGTGCTTCAGATGCCAAGACATCAAATATTGTCAAAGTGTAGTACAACAGTTTTTCTCGATTTTTTCATTTTTTGAAAAAGCAACATTTTGGACTAAAGACACCTTTGCATAATAGCAACAATATATGTATATATATATATATATATATATATATAACATAAACTTACTTGGAAATGGATGCGTGGCGTTCAATCATATAATAATGTAAATAATATATATATATATATATATGCATGTACATACAAACATATATATGTATATACATATGCATGTACAGAATGTCACAAAACGTAAACAACATGAACTACTAAGACAAACTTGGGTATGCGAACAATGAGAGAAACAAATGGAAAACAAGATAAGTAACATAAAGAACGACCCTTCATCAGTTGTCAGCTGTCCATCCACTCCTCATTTGGAGCAATTAACGACAATATGAGGCTTCGAAAGGTAGTTGCTCCCGCGAACCAAAATGAAATTTGGGATTTGCGGAGAGTGAAAGTTGGTAACAAAAACTGGACAGTGGAGACATACAACATACCAAACGAAAGGAAACATGGTGGGCCGTTAGGCCAGACGAGGTAAGGTAGCGAACGCTGGAGGAATATTGTCTTTGACAAGAGAAAAGATAGAAGAAAAGACAGATAAGAATGCGTGTGGTCTGTAAGACAGACTGAAAGTAAAGAAAGATAATCACGTGAGGAAAAGAAAGATGGATGATGGTCACATGTGAGCAACGAGAGAGAGTAAAGGAGAAAGAGAGAGAGAGAGAGAGAGAGAGAGAGAGAGAAAGAGAGAGAGAGAGAAAGAGAGAGAATCAGATAGAAAACGGTGGAGGGAGAAAAAAGAATTAGAGAAAGGATAAGAGAGAAAACGAACGGGGGGTGGAGAGAACAGTACAGGGTAGAGTCGCATTAATAATATTGAGATAAACTTACTTGGAAATGGAAGCGTGTCGTTCAATCATATCATAATATAAATAAAACAAAAATGTATGCATATATACATACATACATGTACATACAAGCATATATGGTACCGGCTGTTCATCTACTCCTCATTTCGAGCAATTAATTACAATATGAGGATTCAAACGGCAGTTGCTCCCGCGAACCAAAATAAAATTTGGGATCTGCGGAGTGTGAAAGTTGGTTACAAAAACAGGACAGTGGAGACATACAACAAATCAAACGATCACAAACATGGAGGGCTGTTAGGCCAGACAAGGTAAGGTCTTCGCTTCTATCTTTTCTCTTGTCAAAGACAATATTCCTCTATCGTTCGCTACCTTACTTTATATAGAAAGCTTATATAAAAATACCATTTATATATATATACATACATACATACATACATACATGTATATATATATTTCCCTAAAACTATATATATATATATATATATATATATATATATATATATATATGTATGTATGTATATATATATATATACATATATATGTATGGGTGTTTGTATTTATTTATGTATGTATGTTTGTATGTTTGTATGTATGTATGTATGTATGCATGTATGCATGTATGCAAGTGTGTAGAGCAAAACGGTCGATAGAAAAATGATGTTCGCTAAGAGTGTAAAGGATAAGACTAGAAGCAGAAATGCCTAGGAAATTGATGGTGGTGTCGGAGTTAGAAGTGAATTCCTGTGCATCGTGGAAAGTAATGTCGGAATGAATACAAGGGAAGAACCTGTCTTTCGTGACTGAAGTAAAGCCAATGCAATGATCGATGTGGTGACCTTATATCTAAGGGAACAGGTTAGAGTTCTATGCGCAAACCATAGAGCCTATAGGCATTTTTCAAACACTCACCTAAGTTTATGACTGGGTAGCCAACCTATTACGAGTTGCTTTGGATCCCAGCTTTCAGAATACCTATGCAATACCAAAGAAAAATTAAGGAGTTCAGAGCTGCGCCGTCGTCCATTATCTGTATGTTTAATTGGAATTAACTAGGAGTAAACACTATACATAAAAACTTTTGCGATTCATTTTGAATGTATGTATGCAAGTAATTCTCGGCTTCATGAATCAACTCTTTTCGTTCCTTATCAGTGTTGGTAAAAACAATTAACGAATTGCCTTGTAAACGATATTATTCAAGGGGATCACTGACATAAATAACCATCCCATACTAGTTATATCTACAGAGATTAACAATAAATGAATGATGAACATTTCGTTTGAGCAGTGCGATTTATAAATTTGTATAAATCCCATCATTTGGTTTCTAAATTGGGTATTTTTACATTGCCGTAGTTACCTTATCGTGCTGGAATAGCTACCAGTTATGTTGGGCAATAAACATAGAAATGGCTGGTGTCATAGCCAGTTGATAGGGAAATCTACCTTTCACCCCAGTTATACTTAGGAAAATAGAGTTAAGATTAGACGCTGAATAATGTACGGGTAATATATTTCAGGAAGTTAGTAACTTGTCCATAAAAATGCCGTAAGAGCGCCAGCAGCAGTAGCAGAAATAGTAGTAGTAGTAGTGGTGGTAATAGTAGTTTTTGTTGTTGCTGTTGCTTAGTTTTTGTGAGAGTAGCAAACCTGCGAAAATAGTATTAATGCTATTAATAATAGTAAAAGCAGACCCTCTTTACAAATAATATTGATTTTTTATTTCAGGATAGTTTGGAGACATCATTACGCTACGAAAATATGCTATTGCGTGAGACTTCAAGAAAAATATTTTTCGCTGAAATCATCTACATATCTGAATGTCTTTATTTTTTCCTGCATGCATGTAAGTTTATTTGTTTGACTTTTTATCCCCGAATTTCTCATAGATATTCTTTAAAGTAAGACTGATTTGACAGAATAATGGATCGCTCTGGGAGTGGAATATATTTGAGCGGCAGTCATATTGCAATTCAATTGCGCTATAGCGGGAGGTTGGGTGTTTCGATAGTTTTTATTCCTTCCCACCAAAGAAGAATATTCAAGATAATTGTAGAGGAAGAGCCAAGATAGATAAAGGGACAGAAAAAGGGAATACAATTATATGAAGAGAGTTAGGGAAGAGAGAAACGAAGCCAGAAAAAACAGAATGATGGAGAGTGAAAGAAAGAGAGCTAATTGGCAGAAAATGTTAATGGTTTCCAATGGGTGTATTTTCGTGTGCCAGGAATGCATTAAAGGCAATTGCAAATAACAAGAGAAAGAATAATACAACAAGAAGAATACAGTCACAGCAGCAGTAATAATATTGACAAATGTAGGCATGAAACATCATACAGAGAAAATGGATAAAAAAGAAAAGAAAAGAAAAGAAAAGCAAACAAACTACTGCAATAACAATGATAAGTACAACAATAACAACGCCAGCAACAGCAATAACAATACCAACAAAGATCATAGTATTGTTGTTTTCGCTTTCCCAACACTTGAATAATAAAATAATACAGAAGAAACCCATTACAAGTAGAGAGAAAACATTGGGACCTGACAATGATTACGAAACATATAGATGTGAAATATGCTGTTTATACATAGAGAACATAAACAGAAGTTCACAGTTAGATATCGACATACACGTATACTCGTTTGTATATCCACGTTTATGAATGCGTGTGGGTGTGCGAATTATATGCATACTTATACACACACACACAGGTACAAACACACACGCACTCACACACACACACCGGCACAAACACACATGCACTCACACATACATGTAGGGTAGGATTAAGAGAATAAGTATATGAAACCCCCAAGAAAACATAGAAGAGTGTTTTGGGAAGGTAGAAAAAGAACCTGTTGAGATTAACGCCAGCAATTGTACAAAGCTGTAAATAATCTGAAGGTATTGCATGATTAAATCATCAAAGTAGAACTGAAGATAAAATATCAATAAGAATGTATAAGGTGTGCACACGTACATGTCTATGTGTGTGTGTGTGTGTGTGTGTATGTGCGTTTGTATGCCTGCATGTGTGTGTATACATATGGTATTTACACACAAGAAATCGTGCGTTTTTTTTGTACATATAAATATATAATCTACTTTATATATTGAATGTTCTTTTCCTCCCTTTGTACACAAGAAACCTATTCATCCCCACCACACACACGTACATATACCTACATATAATACTCTAACACGTTTTTCCGACAGTTATCTTCTGTATGCTAATACTAACGCAAATGTGTGTGCGTGCGCGCATGCATACGTATGCGTGTGTGCGAGCGTATATGTGTGTGTGTGCGTAATTTTAAACCTCTAAAGAAGAATATGAAAATGGAAACTTTGTCTTCCGATGTTCTTGCATCAAATAGTGAAGTTCATTTACACAGATAGTTTAGCTTGTGCGTGTTTAGATAATATAATAAAATGATAACTGTTCATCTATCGCAGAATTGCAACAAATAGATACAATTGTTTCACCTTTCATATTCTGTTACTTATGGAGTTATTGTAATGGCAAATAGGCAGCTGCGACATTTCAAAACAGCCCTGTTATATATAAAAAGAATGTTTGGAGGTCAAAACTAACTCATCGTTCTCTCGGACAATGCATATATACGACTATATCATCCAATGGATAGCTCGTATTTCAATACTTGACTGTGATTTGCAAGCCATGCAGATGATCATTCAGTGTCACGTTTATCAACAGGTAATCAACATCGTGTATCGATGAAGCTTAGAATGAATAGCTCAAATCAAGCCCTGAGGAAACACCGTATATCGTCTTATATCTTATTCCAGTTGTTAGTCAATTATTTTTCATCTATCTCACACACACAAGCATATACATGCACACACGTTACATGCAAGATGTATATACATCTAGGAGTGTGTGCCTTTGTGTCTGTTTGCCCCCCTCTTAGA